>NW_006239611.1:0-53958 GCF_000226075.1 Solanum tuberosum | reverse complement strand
CTAGGAGTTATGACTGCTCAAAGTTGGCCAAAAACTCACTGATTTCCCACACTTAATCAAATTTCCAGATTCTGAACTTTTTCCAAAAGTGACTACTTCCAATTTCAAGCTTCTTCATATTCATTTTAAATTGTCGGATGTAACACAATTAAAATGAAATTACATATAAACCCCTCATAGAACCTCATTATAAAGTCAACACAAAGTCATAGGCTCTTGCTTAACCTATCATTTTTCCGAGTCATTACAGAAAGGAACCCACTAGTGAAATCCCACATACCTGGTGACAAATTTCATGTAGAAATCTTTCGATTTCACGGAGAAATCTTTCGATTTCGAGACTAGACCTAATGAAAACTCGTTGCGTTCTTGAACTAGGGTTGCTCGACTTTATCCTCTATTTTGCTCTATGTTTGATGGATTGGTGAATAATTGATTAGGTTAGGTTCTAGTTAGTTTACTAGGCTAAAAGTGACCAAAACAACGTAGTTTAGGGGTTAAACAATGTAGTTTAGGGTCCAACGCATGAGGAAATGACAAAATGACCTCTGACTTAAAATCTGCTGAAGCCACTGATGGTACTGATCGACGGTCTGTGGATTGATCCATGGTCTGCCCTATCACTCCGTAGATTGACTTTAGAGGATGGGTTCTGGAGGGGTCCTGAGGGTCGCTACCTACGAACGGATCGACGATTTGTGTACTGATCCACGATCTGTCCTGTCAGTTCGTCGATCGACTTCAGAAACCAGGTTCTGATGGTCTCAACATATGAATGTATCAATTATCCGTGGACTGATCCACGATCCGTCCTATCAGTTCATCGATCATCTTCAGAGATCAGATTCTAAGGCCTCGATCCATGGACTTGGACCACGGTCCATGGTTTAACCTATAGCCTGTGGGTCCGACAGTGGGTCCTGCCTCAGAATAATTTCTGTCTGAGTTTCTTGGGTTGGTTGCTGGTGGCTATCCACTGACCACCATGATGGGTTGTGGGTCACCCTACGATCTGTGGGTGGCAACCATGGGTTTCACCTGCAACTTCTAGAAATCTACTAGTTTGGTCTGTTTTCGGATACGGGGTGTTACAGTTTCCTTCTAAATTATTTAGTGATGGTGGTGTAAAATGTGAAGATTCATCGATTGAAAATGTGGAGTATTAATTTTGTTCTTGAAAGACATGAAAGATTGCATGGCCGTTTTGAGTTTGATTTAAATTTACCAATAGTAGGAGAAATATCTTCATACGCATTTCCACATTTTTCGTGTTTTGAATTGTATATTCATTTTACGACTTTACTTAGCTCTATATTTGATTTATTCACTATCATTTAAAGTTGAATCGTCATACTAATTTCCTTAATCTCTCTTTATTTACATGAATACTTTTGGAGCTAATTAGAGTCCTCATAAAAGTCTTCTATAATGCAAGAAGTCTCATTTCAAGACTCATCACCATTGCTAAATTTGAAAGCGGGCATCCTCTCTTCCACTTTGTGTCTCCATCTTGTCAAAAGCTAATGCAAAATGGACATGGAAAAGTAGCAAAGAAATCTTGAAAACTACTCATTTGTTTTCTCTTTTAGTCATTCCTTTATTATGTTTCTGTTCGTGCTGATATTTTGACTTTATATTATATGACACTTCTTTGCTATTTACCCTTTCTACTTTTTTAAGACTAGCCACTTTAGTCTTTAATAGATTAAGTATGTTGGGTCTCATGGAATGTTCATTTTTTATTCAAATCATTTTAAAAAATAGATTAGTACACCTTGGTTAGATCCATTAAGTTTTTTTCTTAAGAAAAAATTGACTAAATCCCTTCAATGAAAAGCTTTTTGTTATGAAATGTCTAATGAACAAGTTTGGTTGAAAGTTTAAACCATTCCAATAAAGGGGGACGTGAACTTTTACTAATGATGGATAAGTTTACAACTGCTTGGATAAAGGTTTCTTTGATCTACTTTGGTTTTATTACTTTTCTGATTTGTTGCAAAATATGAGGGGTTTTATTTTTAAGATACATGTCACAATATAACATATTCCTTTTAAATTTGCTCTTTATTTTTTACCTAATTAACCTAAGTTTTGGCCAACTAATCATTTCTAACGGATTTTAGAGTATGTGTATCTCCCCTTCAGGATAATTTGAACTTTTACCTATAATTCTATAAGGTTAAACAATAATTCAAACTTAACTTAGCATCACTTTAGCAAAATAGATGTCCTAATTCACTAATATGTTGTACATCATTTGAGCTCGAGTTAAAATGGGGTATAAAATTAAGCATTTTATTATAAATAAGGCAAAGTATATGAAGAGATTGACAATGGATGAGCTCAATCGTACTAGATGTTCAAAGGAGCATACAATAATTATAGCATGAATGCAGTTACAAAAAGTGATTATAAGAAATCAAAAGTGTTAAATTCATAAGTATAATTTATTATTTAATAAGAGTGCTAAGAAATTTTTTTTTATTAATAAAGAGTAACATTGTCAGCTAATTTTTAATCGTCATTTTTCATAAGATGATGAAGATAATAGATTTAGCTTCTCTATTTTAGCTTATTCATAACTGTAAAGATTGTCATTTGTTTTTGATTTATTGTATTGATTTTCTTTCTTTATCTTTATTCATAACAATAAAGATTGTCATTTAGTTTAATTAATAGTGTTTTGATTTCTTTCTTGATCGTTATGTTCCACCCTCTTGTATAGATACCTTGTTCATTATTAATAAAATCATCTCCTTCCCTGAGTTTAAATCAATACAAATTGGTAACCATCAATAAGTTGGACTAAATTCCAACTACTTTTACAAATTTCACGTACTTTCATAAGAGCGATTTGATTTATGGCGTGAAATCCAACTAATTGGAGATACTTTCAACTATTTGGTCATTGGTAGTCCACATATTAATTTGTGCAATTGTTTATATTGTCGCATAAGTGACAGTAGTGCTCTACATTTTGATACAAAGAGAGTAGATGATATACTGATGGACTCTTTTGAGTTTATCGATCATTGTGTTCGCTTATATCGATCTTAGTTTTCATGCCCCGAGCTTACCCCGAGACGTGGACACAGGACCTAGGATCACCAGTGACCCCAAGCTAACCCTGCTGGCATGACATGAGCATACTAAGAATAACAACAAGTGATGCGGAAGCTAAAATATCATGAAAACAAAAGTGATGGGGAATACCCATTTTAAAACTAAATATATCAAATCTGAGAGTTTTAATACAAGACAAATATCAAACTCAAATACCAATCTGAATCTAACGGTCAGAAAATAACCGCTAACTGAATAGAAGTTCTAGGACATGCCCCAACTAAGTCTAGCAAAACTGGAACTAAAAGACTGAAATACTGAAGTAAATAACATGACTATTGTCCTCGGAGAATAAGGACTCACCACTGGTGCTGCTGAGATAGAGATTGGGAACCGACCTTACATGATCTGGAAGCTGAGGAGATGGACATACATCACGAGAAGATGTAGTGCAAAGTATGCGTTAGTATTTGAGATGTCACGACCCGAGAGCACCCCCTAGTCTTAACCGGCGTATTCGACCACGAAGTGGTCAAATACAAGCCTCATGGATCATTCATTGCATACGATACAAAAACAAATAGAGGATAATTTAAAACTTTCTTCACACATGAAGATACTTTCATTAAATAGCAAGCAGAAGACTTTCTAGACTTTATCCAAGATGTCTCAAAACCATCTAATACTTGAATACAACATTGGGACTAAACCCACTCAAAACTATAACGAAACTACAAGACATAAAGGAACATGTTGGTTATTGTCCTCGAATATATGAGGACTCACCAAGTCTTCATCTTCAAAACACCTTAGAAACCAATCCATCAACCATGGAATATCAACATCTCCAAAATCCCTACACTTTAGTCACAAGGGAAAGAAAGGGATTAGCACAATTAAGTACTAAGTATGGAAACCATGCAAAAAACATCCCAAAAAGGACATTTGGTTGAAAGTCATGCCTTATGCCATTTTGGTAAAACTTCACGAACATTGACAAATTATAGAACATAACCAACATATAAGACATTAACCACATTATAGACATACTCAACATTTTCACAACGTAACTCATTTCATCATCCAAGGACCCTTATCTAAAGTTACCCCAAGACACACTTGAGTGAGACATGAAATGGACACCCATACAACCTCTTCATACACACCTAAGTGTTCCTCAAGGCTACTATAGACAAGAACCATCATGCTTCCAGGTAACATACTAAGTAACTCACTTCATTAACATAAGTTATTCATTCAACAAATCATTTAAACAATAAGTCAACATTCTTCTTTAAAGTTATTTAGGGCACATTCATGCATTTAGCGGACTTCACACTTTAGTCATATAGACTTAGGGAACTCATTTTGGCACCTTCAAAGGCTACTCGTGCCATGTGTAGATAGCATCCCATACTACTACCTACACGGTGTAGAACCTATCAAGTAACTAGAGTTCACATTAGGGGCATCAAGTTCTACATTTAAAGGTCCAACTGTCAAGAATGCTCATAGCACCAATTTCCAAGAGATTAAATAACAAGGCTCGCCCAATATATACATCATGTCGTCACACCAAGCACAAGCAAGTATCAAGAAGGGCTAACGCCCTGTATCAAGAAGGGTCAAAGCCCAATAATCAAGAGAACCAAGAACAATATTAAAAATGGCTTTCTAGATCATACTTAAAAATGGATAGCTTCCATTCTTAAGACGGACTAAAAATCCAGAGTCAATATGGCAAATGATCCGAATAAAGAGGCATGCCAATAGTGACAAGTCACAGCCACAAGAAGGACAAGGTCCCAACAAGAGTGCCAAGTGATCAAACAATCCGTACAAGTGGGTGAGTTACACAAGCGTCTTTAACGTCTTAAAGGATACCAACACGAAAATGCAAAGTGACAAGAGGTAACCAAGGTACCAAGATCAACTTTGAAATATTCCAGCAGTTAAAAGAGTGCAAGTACAAGTTTATACACAAATCTCAGTGCTTTAGCAAAGAAACAGTCCAACACAACTTTGCAAGTTCAGACCGTAGACCAACAATCGTTTCAAGGTCCTCAACTTGTTCACCATACACAACCTTAAATATACAATTAAATAACTTCTTTAACTTCTATAAGCTTAGTAAGGTTGACATAAAATAGGATCATCATCACAAGTAAGCCTAGCATGTACAAATACAACTATGCTCCCAAAACAGTGAATTTGTCCAGCCTGGTACCTCAAGTCGCAAGCTAGATTTGAAAAGGAAAACGGAAAAACTAAACTTTATAACCTTCATGAAAGATGTAGGTACATCTCTAAAGGTTGAAAATAAATAAGAATCACCGTAAAATATATTTTTTACAAAATTATATATTCAAAACACTACAGCTGATCATACAGGATTTCAATTTCCAAAATCTGGGCAGAACTCGCCGTATGTTGCGTCCCATATTTCGTGTCCATAATAGTGAAATTAGAATTTTACATAAACATAAGAGTTTTAGGTATACGAGTTATCTTTCCAAATCATATTTATTCATTGTAAACGAAGTTCTAGAGAACATGATATGCATAAAATACCAAACACTACCCAGCTCAGAAACAGATTTCATCACCTACATATGAAAGGAATGCCATAACCTATCCATTTATATTCAACATAGCTTTTCATTTATCAAGAAGAGAACCTAAGTCTACCAAGTCAAGAAATGACATTCAACAATATAAGGAACTTCACATTCTATCATCTTCGTTCATAAGTGTTAAGAGAGAACATACTTGTAATATGACATTCAACAATATAAGGCACTTCACATTTCATCATCTTCATTTATAAGTGTTAAGAGAGAACATACTTTTAATCACAATACAATAATACTTTATTCAAGATCACCTTGGGATCACATGAACATATTTATATTCACAACATGATTACCTTTACTTCAGTATATTCTCATTCAAATCCTTTACATCACATTCACATATATGATATCATGTCAACACTTCAATTCTTCATTTAATGCCTTAAAGGCCATAATCATAATACATTCAATAAGTAGACACCTCCACCATAAGTGGATCACCCATCAATCTATCACAATTCTATACCAATTCTACATTAACAATGAAGTTAGGTCAACTTACCCCTTTTCCAAAGCCACAATCAACATTCCTCAATTCTTCAACAATTCACAATAGATAAACATAGATAATAATAGAAATCAACTACTCAACTCAACCTAAGCATATTTCCATCATCATTCAATCATAAACATTCAACCCACTTCATAAGCCAAATTTAGGAAACTTGGAAAGACATGGGTTCATGAACTTTTCTTTCTTAAAACCATCAATAAACATCAATAATAACATAAATCATCATTAAAAATAATTTAATGCAAGAACCCAAGCTAGAACCGAAATTAGGACTTTATCGAGTTTTTGAAGAACTTTCAAAACACTTTGATTTGGCTCCTTGAATGGAAGAGGAATCAAGGATAAAGGATCCCCATACCTTAACCTCCATGAATTCCACGAAAATTGAAGAAGAACACAATGAAATCCCCAACCCTAGCTCCCACTTCTTCTTCTTCTTTGAGTTGGAGAGAAATATAGAGAGAGGAAGACTTTGGGATTTTGATTTTTTTGAAGAATGAATTACAAAAAAATACCATTTTAAGTGTTTTAATACCTTATATTTCTATTTAGAAATAATATAAAATATACCCACTTTTTAATTTAACTAAAAAATAATATTTACGAAAACGCCCCTTGCTCACATGGACTTACCAAATAAAACTAAGGCAAAGTCCAAGGGAACTTCTAAGGGTAGTGATACCTTTCACCTTTCTTGAACCCTCTCTTGAACTTATACTTTGTCAAATTTTTTGGAAAATTTCATAACTCCAATTTATGCTAAAACTTTTAAGATTCATACGTTAGGCTCTAGTTTCACCTATCAATTTTTAGGGTTGCTACATGAGAGGTACTGAACATGTAGGATAAAGTAAAGCTAAAATAACATATAACTGAACAAGAAATAAAACGAGGATATAAACTAAAGATGATATAGATACTGAATACTGAACTAACTGAATACAAAGACCACTTTTATAACATGCTGATACTTAAAACTGACTGTACTGAAATGTGGTCAATGCAATAGAGTCTGACTAAACTGTGGGAGCTACTAATAACCGACATAAACCACATGAGCTAAATGTGGAGTCCAATGTATGCTCCCCATTGAGAGGACCCAAACACCCGGCCAAAGGTGTAGAGGCATGTTGGCGTGATCAGTAAATGAAGCCCACAGAGGGGACTTATAACCTAAGTGGCTCGTTGTTCTGGGACTATATGGTTGACTGACCCTAGCCCAACTCGGTATTTTGCTACGTCTAATAGATTAAATGATGAACACATTAAGACTGAGTTTCTGTAATATACTGGATATCTCAAAACTGACATGCAAAAAGAGAATGCAACAATTATGATTGATAATGTGACATTCGTAAGTTGAAGCACGTTAATATATGTAATAACTGAATAATCTGACCTAGCATGCATAATTCATGAACTAACAAATATATACAACTAGGGTTCTAAATATCATATGGGAAACTGAGTAATAACATGATAATCTAATTTGGAACATTAAATTAACTAGTTCATGATAATCTGTTGAGATTCTAGAAACCCTAGATCGAATTAATAATAGGGAATCAAGAATCTAACTGAATTCTACGGACCTAATGGGTGAAAGGAACCCACTACTGAAATCCCACATACCTGGTGATGAATTCCACGGAGAAATAGTTCCATTTCGGGGGGCTGGAACTGATGGAACCTTTTGTGTTCTTGAACTAGGGTTCTTTACTTCTTTCTCCTCTGAGCATTCTAACTTTCTAAGTTTTGATGAATGATTTAACTTAGGTAAGTTCTAGTTATATTTCTAGGATAAAACTAACCAAACCCACCTAGATTAGGGTTAAAACGATGTATATTAGGGGTCTAATGAAATAGGAAATGACCAAAAGACCTCGAACATAACAACTATTAGAGTGACCGACGAATGTGAATGATGAACCGTCAATTGACTGACGGTCCGTGTTGGTCAACCGTCGATCAGTACTGGAGGCTAGTTTCTAGGGCGTCATTCCATAGATACAGACCATAGGTCCAACCGTGGGTCAACAATTAGCCAAATTTTCTTTGGGTTTCTGGGGGAGATTGCTGATGCGAACCACGGACCACCAGCACGGGTCATGGGTGGTATCCATTAGTTGCATCTGCAAGTCCTAGAAATCTATTTTAAAGTCTGTTTTTGGATACAGAGTGTTATATTAACTCCCCCTTGGGAACAATCGTCCTCGAATAAAGACTAACTAGCTGAAAATGGAGGGAAAGAGCTACAACACTCCACTAAACATTGGGAACTGATTTTTTATTGAACTAAGTTCGGAGAACATGCAAATACGCTGAAAATGCAAGTATAACTGAAGGAACATGATACTACGACTGAATTTATGCATGAATGACTGAAAAACTGAAGAGGAACTAGTACATCAAGTTGAAATGGAATCGAAAGGAAAGAGGTGAGGATAATTGGCCTTCATGGCTGCTTCTGCTTCACAAGTAGCTCCCTCTATGGACTGACTCCTCCACAAAAACCTGAACTGAAGCAACTTCCTTGTTTTTCAGCCTTTGAACCTAACTTTCAAGGATTTCAACTGGTACCTCTTCATAAGTGAGACTATACTTCACAACCACACTTTCTAAAGGTACAATAGATGTTGCATCACCCACACAGTACTTCAACAACGAAATGTGGAAAATCGGATGCACTATCGCTAGGTTTGTTGGAAACTCTAAATCATGAGCCACTTTACCAACTCTTTTCAAGATCATGTAAGGGCCTACATATCTAGGACTGAATTTCCCTTTCTTTCCAATTTTTATCAACCCTATCATAGGTGACACTTTCAGGAAAACCCAATCATCAACTTGGAACTCTCGTTCCAATCTCCTTACATCTGCATCGGACTTCTGGCGACTCTAGGCTGTCTTAAGTCTATCCTTGATGAGTTGCACCTTCTTCATGGCATCATGAACTGAATCTAGTCCTATCAAGGCTGTTTCACCCACTTCAAAACAACCAATTGGAGATCTAAATATACGTCCATACAATGCCTCATAAGGGGTCATCTGAATGTTGGAATGGTAACTATTATTGTAGGCAAACTCTATAAGAGGAAGGTGATCATCCCAACTTCCCTTGAAATCGATCACACAGGCTCTCAATATGTCCTCTAAGGTCTGAATGGTACGCTCTGCCTGACCATCCGTCTATGGATGAAATGATGTGCTAAGGTTAACATTAGTACAAAGACCTTTCTAAAATGATTTCCAGAAATGAGAGGTAAACTTCGGACCTCTATCTGAGATGATAGACAAAGAAACCCAATGTAACCTGACTATCTCATTAATTTAAAGCTTGGCGTAGTCCTCTACTAAATCTTTAGTCTTACCCGCCAAAAAGCATGAAGAATAGTACGTCTATCAAATATCGCCCTAATGGAGTCATGCTGTCTGCGAGTACGAGGTAAACATGTGATGAAGTCCATGTTGATGACTTCCAACTTCCAAGTAGGGATATCCATCTCTTGAGTCATACCTCCTAGTTTTTGATGTTCTACCTTGACTTGCTAGCAATTAGGGAACTTAGCCACAAAATCTGCTATATCTCTTTTCATGCCATTCTACCAATAGACTTCCCGCAGATCACGGTACATTTTAGTGGCGCCTGGATGAATAGAATATCTTGAGTTATGGGCATCTTCAAGGATCTTTTGTCTCAACTCACCTACCTTAGGAACACATAATCGGCCCTTTTAGCGAAGCACACTATCTCTTCCTTGGGAGAAAACCTCCACCCTCTGCTGGTAGATTGCACCCTTTAGTTCAAGCAATATTAGATCATTGTCTTACTTTTCCTTCACCTCCACTACCAAAGAAGATTTTGACCCATTCTGAACTGTTACACCGACATCCGATATGCTCATAAGACGAACTCCTAAGTGGGCAAGTCTGCGAACATCCTTCTCTAGTTCCTTTCTTTCTTCCTCAACATGCGTTACACTACCCATAAATAGTCTGCTATGAACATCTTCTACTATATTAACCTTGCCAGGATGGTAATGCACACTCATATCATAATCCTTAACAAACACAAGCTATCTCCCCTGGCGAAGATTCAACTCATTCTGGGTGAACACATACTGAAGGTTCTTATGGTCTGTGAACACATCTACGTGAACACCATAAGATACTGACTCCAAATCTTAAGTGCAAACACCACTACTGCTAGCTCGAGGTCATGAGTTGGATAATTCTTTTCATACACCTTAAGTTGTCTTGATGCATAAGCTATAACCTTCCTCGCTACATCAACGCACAACCTAGGCTTACTCTAGATGCATCACAATAGATCACATAACCATCTGAACCCTCTGGTAGAGTCATAACATAAGTTGTAGTCAACCTAGTTTTCAGTTCCGCGAATCTTTTCTCACAATCATCTAACCACTGGAGCTTAACCTTTTTTGAGTTGACTTAGTCAATGAAGAGGCTATGGATGAAAACCCTTCCACGAACCTTCTATAATAACCAGCTAAACCCAAGAAACTTCTGATATCTGTAGGAGAGGTAGGTCTGGGCCATTGTTTCACCGCTTCGATCTTCTGGGAATCCACTCAGATCCCTCGTTGGATAGTATATGCCCAAGGAAAGCAACTAATTGTAAAAAAAACTCGCAGTTGTTAAATTTGGCGAATAATTGGACAACCCTCAAATGGTTCGCATGTTCTTCCTCATTCCTAGAGTAAATGAGGATATCATCAATAAAGACGATAACGAACAAGTCCAAGTACTGCTTGAACACTTTGTTCATCAAATCCATCAAAGCTGTAGGAGCATTGGTTAATCCAAACTACATAACAACAAATTCATAATGACCATACCGAGTTCTGAAGGATGTCTTCAGAATGTCACTATCTCTGACATCGAGTTGATGATTGCCCGATCTGAGGTCTATCTTTGAGAAATGACTAGCACCCTAAAGTTGGTCAAACAAGTCATCACTACTGGGGATGGGGTACTTATTCTTGATTGTAACCTTTTTCAATTGCCTATAGTCAATGCACATTCTGAGAGAACCATCTTTATTCTTCACGAACAACACTGGTGCACCACATGGCGAAATACTAGGTTTGATGAAGCACTTTTCTAGAAGGTATTTCAACTGCTCTTTCAATTCCTTAAGCTCTGTTGGATCCATTCTGTAAGGAGGAATAGAAACAGGCTGGGTATCTGGAAGGAGATCAATTCCAAAGTGGATTTCCCTTTCGGTAAGATGTCCAGGAAAATCTTTTGGAGAAACTTCTGAAAACTCATTGATTACGGGAACTGACTTAGGAGTTTGGGTTTCAGAGGTTGAATCCTTAACCCGAACTAGATGATAGAGATAACCCTTAGAAATCATCTTTCTGGCCTTAAGGTAAGAAATGATTTGACCTATAGGCGCTAAGCTTCTACCGTTCTATTCTAAGATTGGTTCGTCTGGAAACTAAAAATGAACAATCCTAGTTCTACAATTGACTGAGGCATAACATGAATGTAACCAATCCATGCCTAGAATGATATCGAAGTCTACAATTTCTAACTATACAAGATCTTCTGATGTGACTTTCTGAGAGACTGTGACAGGGCAATTTCTATATACCCATCTAGCATAACTGGGTCACCGACTGGTGTAGAGACTGAGAAAAATTCTGAGAGAGTTTCTAGGCTAACATCAAACTTAATTGCTATATAGGCAGTTACAAAGGAAAGAGTATCCCCTGGATCTAACAAATCATAAACATCTGAGTCAAAGACTCATAATGTACCAGTGACTACATCTGGAGAGTCTTTCTGATCCTAGCGAGTCTGAAGAGCATACAACCTGTTCTGGCGCTGACCGCCACCTATACCAAATGAGTTACCCTACAAAGTCGGGTGACCTGTTGGTGTTACTGAAGTTGTGGACTAATATCTACCATTGTTACCTCCTTGACCCTGTCTAGAAGCACAATCTTTTAACCTATGACCAGAATGACCACAACCAAAACATTCTTGTTTTCCTGCAAGGAACTCACCGGATGGTTCTAACAAGACTTAGGACACGTTGGGTAGATTTTGGTGCCTGAAACACTACCTTGAATCTTAAAGCCTAATGCTCTACCCTTTTGATCATTACAAAACTTAAAGGATGGAACACTAGCTGATGAAGGTGCTGGAGTTGAAGACTTCTACTAAAATTGTGAGCGATTACCACCACCCAATTTCTGTTGCGAGTAGTAATAGTTCCTAGTCTTAGACTTTTGTTTCTTGTTGGCCTGTTCCCTAAGATTATACCCTCAACCTACTTAGCGTGAGTAATAAGCCTATAGATGCTCATATCTTCAAGTAACATGGCATTTCTACACTCTGTCTTCACCAAGTCTGACACTATATATAAACTTATTCATTTGGACCCTGGAATCAGCAACCATGTCAGGAGTATACCTGGAGAATTGGGTAAACTTGTGCCCATACTCTTGGATTGTCATGCTACCTTGCCTTAAGTTCATAAATTCCTGAGCCTTTGCCTCTCTTAACTCTTTTGGGGAGAACCTGTCCAGAAAGGTCTCACTAAAGTAATCCCACGTGATATGAGTTGTATATGTACCCCTATGCTCTTTCCACTGAGTATACCATATATGAGCCACATCCTTAAGTTGGTAAGATGCTAACTCAACCTTATCATTCCCAGTTACCTTCATCACATCAAAGATCTTTTTGACCTCATCAATAAAGTTCTGGGACTCTCACCAATCTGCGATCCTAAGAACTTTGGCGGATTCATCCTAACAAAATCTCACACTCTAGCTGCAGCTAACCCAAAATTAGCATTTGCCGGAACTGGAACCCGCTGATTGTTCTAGTTGGCCATACTCTGAGCCAACATATGAATGACATTCCGGTACTCTACATTCGAAACTTCTTTATCTGGGGCTGAAGGAGCTGCGTTTGCGTTCCTTGCATTCACATTCTTGATGTTAACTCTACGAAGAGGCGTGATCACTGAAACATAGGACGTTGAGTTAGAATGGAATTAGATCATACCCTACGCACGAGAAAAATAACAGGAAAATGAAGATTTTTCCTAAAACACATTATAGCCTCCCTCTCATTAGATGTGGTGCGCACTACACACCCATGAAAATGACTGTACCTAGTGCGGTCTTTTAGACGTCCTAGGATACTTAAACATAATGCTCTTATACCAAGTTTTTTATGCCCCGAGTTACCCCCGAGATGTGGACACGGGACCTAGGATCACCAGTGACCCCAAGCAAACCCTGCTGTCATGACATGAACATACTAAGAATAACTGCAACTGATGCGGAAGCTTAAATATCATGAAAACAAAAGTGATAGGGAATACCCATTATAAAATTGAATATATCAAATCTGAGAGTTTTAATACAAGAGAAATATCAAACTCAATTACTAAGTTGAATGTAACTATGTCTAAAAATAGCCTTTAACTTACTTGAAGTGCTGGGACATGCCCCGGCTAAGTCTAGCAAAATTGAAACTAGAAGATTGAAATGCTGAAGTAAACAACATGACTATTGTCTTCGAAGAATGAGGACTCACCACTGGTGCTGCGGAGCTAGAGATCGGGAACCGACCTATGCGTGATCTTGAAGTTGAGAACCTGGACCTACACTACGTGAAGATGTAGTGCAGAGTGTGCGTCAGTACTTGAGAGGTACTGATCATGCATGCTAGTGTAAAGCTGAAATTACATATAACTAAACAAAGAATAAAGCAAGGATATAAAATGAACATGATATAGATACTGAATATTGAACTAACTGAATACAAAGACCAGTTTTATAACATGTTGATACTTAAAACTAATAGTACTGAAATGTGGTCAATGCAATAGAATCTAACTGAACTGTAGGAGCTACTAATAATCGACATAAACCACATGAGCTAAATGTGGAGTCCGGTGTATATGCCCCATCGAGAGGACCCAATACACTTAGCCAAAGGTGTAGAGGCATGCTGGAGTGATCACTAAAATGATGCCCACAGAGAGGACTTACAACCTACGTGGCTTGTAGTTCTGGGACTATATGGTTGACTGACCCTAGTCCAACTCGGTATTTTTCTACTCCTAATAGATTAAATGATGAACACATTATGGCTGAGTTTCTGTAATATACTGGATAGCTCAAAACTGACATGCAAACTGAGAATGCAACAATTATGATTGATAATGTGACATTCATAAGCTCAGCATGTGAATATTTGTAATAACTGAATAAATTGACCTAGCATGCATAATTCATGAACTAACAAATATATACAACTAGGGTTCTAAATATCATATGGGAAACTAAGTAATAACATGATAATCTAATTTAGAACATTAAATTAACTAGTTCAGGATAATCTGCTGAAATTCTAGAAACCCTAGGTCTAGTTAATAATAGGGAATCAAGAATCTGACTGAATTCTATAGACCTAATGGGCAAAAGGAACTCACTAGTGAAATCCCACATACTTGGTGACAAATTCCAAAGAGAAATCTTTCCATTTCGGGGCTGGAACTGGTGGAACCTTGTTGCGTTCTTGAACTAGGATTCTTGACTTCTTTCTCCTCTTAGCATTCTAACTTTGTTAGTTTTGATGATTGATTTATCTTAGGTAAGTTTTAGTTATGTTTCTAGGCAAAAACTAACCAAAACCACGTAATTCATGGTTAAAACGACGTAGTTTAGGGGTCCAACGAAATAGGAAAAGACCAAAAAACCCTCGACTTAACTGTTGTAGAAGTGACCAATGGACGGAACCGACGGACCATCAATTGTCTGACGGTCTGTGCTGGTAAACCATCGATCTATACTAGAAGCTGGTTTCAGGGGCGTCGATCCACGAACACGGACCATGGTCCATCAAATGACCTAAGGACCGTAGGTCCGGCTGTCGATCAACACTTAGCCGAAATTTTCTTCGGGGTTCTGCGGGAGGTTGCTGATGCGAACCACGAACCACCAGGATGGGCTGTGGGTCACTCTAGGGTCCGTGGGTGGCATCTGTGAGTTGCACATGCAACTTCTGGAAATCTGTTTTCAGGTCTATTTGTGGATACGGGGTGTTATAGTAGTGATGGAGCACAAAGATTAATAAACTTAGGAAGGCCAATTAGTATAGCCTCTTCTCTCTTTGTATCGAAAGCAAGAACACTATTATCACTTATGAGCAAATAATTGCGCTAATAAACAGGTGGATTACTAAATGACATAGAGTAGAAAGTATTGCTTATCAGTTGGATTTTATGTCAAAAAAGGATCATGATGTAAAGGATCAAGATATTGTGGGAATTATCAACACTATACTCCTTGGACCTGATATAAAAAATATACAGCCACTGAGACTCGATCATCAATGAGGTATGTGATGAACAAGCTATTGAGGTTGAGGATACAACAAATTTGGATGGGGAATTTGGATTTAGAGGATTTTACCAGCACAATGAACTGCACCGTACTCTAATTCATTCCTTGGAAGGTTGTTGTTTAGTTTTCTTAATTCCCAATATATATAAGTGGCTGCAGAAATGCTTTGTTTATTATTTGTGTATGTTTAGATATTTATTAATGCACCATCCACGTATTATATTTGCCTATAAATTGTTGCTACAATTATCATTATTCCCCCGAAAAAAAATAGAGAAGAGGATGTACGAATTATTACTATCTTAGAACTATGTTAAATCAATACAAATTTTTCAATACATGTTATCATAAACTGTGTTCTATTGGTGATCGGAGGATTGTCAAGTTGATATAAGGAGACAAAAGATCCATCCCCACCGATGTGAGAAAAGAAGACCGGACAGGGGTATTTTATTTGGAATAAAAAATGTGGCAACTCCAGTATATCCTATTATGAATCAGTGAACTTACAGAGAAAAGATGGGGAGTTGACTCTTGATTAAGAAAAAGATTAGTTAATATGTCCTTACCTTGCACCAGAGGTTTGTTACTTTTTCAAAAAATGAATATTTTAATGCATATTATAAAGAAAAGATTAGGTGGATCAAGAACCAAAGTCAGAATCAATCTTGAAGAAAATTTCTAAGAAAATATTTTGTTGTCAATGTCATTGGAAGCTTTTTATATAATTGTGCATCTTATAGCACACATTGGTGCTCTAAATCTCCAATACTAAAATCAACATTTATGAGAGGTATCATCTTTTGGTTCTTTTCATTTTCCAAAGTGGAATTTCCGTATCGAGTTTTAACTTCGACATCTTTGTGTCTATCCGTACTGTGTTTCATGTGTTTATATTTTCATTTTCTCTCCAACATGTTGTATCAGCTTACAATGAAAGTGACAAACTTGCCTTTGATGCAAATCCCAAATAACTAAGGACCCATCAAGAGTTTTCGTCTATTGGAATAATTATATTCATTTCTGTTGGTGGACGGGAGTAAAATGTGGCCTGAAACACAGAAGACTCATCCGTTTGAAATTTGATTTGATTGATTGTATTGATTTCTTTCCTGTTCCTTATTCATAACGGTACATATTGTCTTTTGTTTTGATTAATTGTATTGATTTTCTTTCTTGATCCTTATTCATAACCGTAAAGATTGTAATTTAGTTTAATCAATAATTTTATCGATTTATTTCCTAATCCTTTTGTTCCAATATATTGTATAAATACCCTATTAATTATTTTAATGTAATCATTTCTTTGCCCAAATTTAAATCTATACAAATTGGTAACCATTAATATGTTTGCTGGAAATTCCAACTTGTTAGATAAATTTCACCTACTTTCATCAGAACGATCTAAATTATGGTGTGAAATCCAACTGATTCAGGATACTTTCAACTATTTTGTATGTGGTAGTCCACGTGTTTATTGGAGCAATTTTATAGTCTCATAAGTGAAAGTATGTTCCACCTCTTGATAAAAAGAGAGGAAATGATATACTGATTGACTGTTTTTAGTTTATCGATCATTTTGTTTCCCTCTATGGTAAATTTTGATTAGTCATGATTTAGGCATAGTGATGCGCATGAAGATCAATAAACTCATGATGGTCAATTAGTATAACATCTTCTTTATTTGCATCAAAAGCTAGAACATTATTATCACTTATGACCTAATAATTGCACCAATAAATAGGTGGACTAAAGGACATAGATTTGAAAGTATTGCGTATCAGTTGGATTTCATGTCATAAAAAGGATAATGTTGTAGAGGCTATATAATGAACACATGTTACGCACCGAGCCTACACCCTGGGCTGGAATAGAACTGGAGAACCATTGTTGGCCCCTAGCGAACCCTGGCCTGGCTTACTTACTCAGCGGAAGACTTAACTTAACAAAGATAAACCGAAATAAAACTTAGAATGTTATAAAGAAACATTCAACTAGCCAATAAGGGAAACTCAAGTCTCAACACAAGATAATGAAAATCAAAAGACAAAAGAACTAACATCTAACTATCTATGAAGTCTCTAAGCATCTGAGATAGATGTCCAGAAAAGACCCAGGACATCCTAATGAATTAAAACTACTAAAAGCAATAAAAGGGATCCTCCGTAAGCATGGAGGCTCACCAACAAACTATGAAGCTCAACTAGAATTAACGATGCCCTGGATGTTGATCCTGGTTACCTGTATCTGCATCATTAAAAGATGCAGGCCAAATGGCATAAGTACATTGAATACACGAGTACACAAGGGAAATTCTAAAACAAGACATAAGTTTGAAAGGAACTGAAAGAACTTACCTAGCTCAACTCAACTCAACTTAACTGAACACATTTCAATATATATATAAAGCAGTAATGTAAATACAATATAAAGAAAAGCTTTTAAAACATGGATATAAACTCTGTGTATTTATAAATACAATAATTCTTTGTGTATATGGAAATATACGATATAAACTCTCAAATGTATATAAAAATACAAATAAACTGTGTATATAAGAATAAGATATAAGAATACAATTACTTCTGTGGGAGTTTCTCTAAGAGACAACCATCACGTAAGAGTTATTGTGATAGTACAACATTTTGCATCATGCTGATGGGGCCGTCCTATACCTTGCCGAGGGTATAGAACCTGATTACTAAGTGTATCCACTAGTCTATGCTAAAAAGCACTATGGTATCATATAAAACGTCTGACCCTTTTCTACCCATGGTGGCTGAGAGTTGTCTGAACTCTCCCCCATATCGGTGCTCACTATTTCTCACAAAATATAATACTAGCTCTTATGTTTAAAAATATAACTTCTCTCTGTGGTTTGAGTTAATTTTCTCAAAACATAGATCAAAGGCTATCTTGGAAATCAAAGTTTCCTCTCTAAAGCATTTACTCTTTACTGAAAACTAGCTCAAAGGCTCTTTAGAAATCTCAGTTTCCTATTCTTTTTTAAATGTGAAAACATTTTAAGTCTTTGGGAATACATATTCTCCATATACTTTTGTTGAAGAAATGAACTTCAAACTTTACTCTTTACTCAACTCAAAACTAAAGTCTTAAAACAAGATTAAAACATTTGCAAAAGACTTCTTGAAAAGACTCTAAGAACTCACTAGATTTGGCTCTTAATTTCCGGGCATACATTCGAGAGAGAGAAGGATTAGTTCGTGTCTGGGTCAAGGGGATGGGTGACCTGAACCCTCTTCCTCCTGTAAGATTTTCATTGAATTTGAATTTATGGATTTAGGTTATGATTTATGTTTCTGGATAATTTGTAGATGTTTAGAAGTGATTTAGAGTGTTAGAATCAATACGAAGTGTTATTACTTTTTGGAAGGACTTAAACGGGCTAAGCGATGAAAAATAGGTTTGGGACAAACCTATCAATCCCAAATAAGTTCAAGTATGAAAGCAATTCAGGAACACAATGCAAGAACATCAAATCCTCAATCTTTTAGGACGAAAGTTACATTGAATTAAACATGTGTGGCACGTGGGTGAACGAACCTAACGCTATGTGAACTCACATACCTTGTAGGATCAAGTCCTCGATAGAATCCGCACTCAATTCCTCACGAAGATGACGAAATATTGATTTCCCTTTTCTCTTCTCTCTTGAGTTCTTCTCTCTAAAAATCTAGTGTTAATTTCCAATTGTGCAAACTGAACCAATTCAGTTTTGACCCTAATTAATTCACTAAAAACGAATTAAATCAATTGGGGAAGGAAGAGACCATAATGCCCTTCTAAAATCCGGTTTAGAGTTTCCTTAACTAGAGAACCCAACTTCAAATGGACATATCTCACGCATACGAACTCAAAATTGAGTAAACTCAACGGTGTAGGAAAGATAATTCCAAGATCTTTCCTACGGTATCTGAAAGCACACCTAAATCTTCATGAGCTAGGAGTTATGGTCGTTTGAATTTGACCAAAAACCCAAACTTAACATAACTTAACCAATTATCCAGATTTTTCATTCTTTCCAAAAATGACTCTTTCTAGTTCTAACTCTCTTCATAGATCTTTGAAATTGAGAGAAGATGCAATATCTCCCCCTTGGGAACATTCGTCCTCGAATAAGATTTCTCTTAAAAGGCTTAGGGTGTAACATCAACCATTCAGTTCAAACACCCAACAAACAAATCTAACATGTCAAATATATAAATTATAGAGTACTAAGAAGAAAATTTGTACCTTGGTCTGGAATTTCTCCGAGCTCAAGGAGATGTGGATATCTTGTTTTCATATCTTTCTCAGCTTCCCAAGTAGCTTCCCCAATAAATTGGTTCCTCCGAAGAACTTTGACTGATGCTACCTCTTTTGTTCTCAACTAGCGAATTTAGTGATCTAGAATCTGAATAGCAATCTTTTCATAGGATAAGCTAACCTTGATACCAATATCTTCAATTGGTATGATAAGTGAAGGATCTCCCATGAACTTCTTCAACATGGAAATATGAAATATCGGATGAACCGCTGCTAACTCTTGTGGTAGCTCAAACTCATAAGCTACATTACCAACCCTCTTGGATATTCTGTAATGACCAATATACCGGGGACTAAGCTTCCGCTTCTTATCATATCGCATAACACCCGTGGGTGAAACTTTCAAGTATACCCAATCATCTACTTCAAACTCTAACTCCCTTCTCCTAACATCAGTGTAGGATTTCTGACAACTCTGCGCCATTTTAGACCTCTCTTGAATCACTTTCACATTCTTCATAGCTTGATGGACTAAATCTGGTCCTTTCAACCAATCTTCACCAAGTTCAAACCATCCAATAGGAGAGCTGCATCTTCTTTTATAAAGAGCTTTATAAGGAGCTATCTGGATGCTAGAGTGGTAACTATTGTTGTAGGTGAACTCGATGAGAGGTAGGTAATCATCCCAATTACCCTTGAAATCAATAACACAGGGCCTCAACATATCTTCTAAAGTCTGAATGGTGCGCTCTGCTTGACCATCTGTCTGGGGATGAAAAGTTGTACTTAAGTTCACCTTTGAACCGAAGCCGTTTTGAAATGACTTCCAAAACAGTGCAGTAAATTGCATACCTCTGTCTAAAATAATGGAGATCGGAACTCCATGAAGTCTAACTATTTATTGAAAAATATAACTTGGCATAGTCCTCCGCTGAATATGTAGTCTTTACCAGTAGAAAGTGGGGTGACTTTATCATTCTATCGACAATCACCCAAATAGAGTCGTGCTGCCTACGAGACCTTGGTAAACCTGTGATGAAGTCCATATTGATCATCTCCCACTTCCATTCCAGAAGTTTTATATTCTATGCCATACCGACTGGCCTTTGGTTCTCTACCTTAACTTGTTTGCAATTCAGACAGTTAGCAACAAATTCTGCAATGCCCTTCTTCATACTACTCCACCAATAGACTTCGCTCAAATTAAATCGCGATATATCTTTGTGGAACCCGGTTGAATAGCATATCAAAAGCTACGAGCTTCCTCCATGATCCTCTATTAGAGTTCATCCACCCTTGGTACACACAATCTACCTTGATACCTCAATACACCATCTCCCCTTTGTTCAAAAGCCATTGTTTTTTGCTTATGAACATTTGATTTCAATTCAAGAATAATTGGATCTTGGTCTTGTTTCTCTTTAACTTCAGACACTAAATATGATTCAGCCCCATTCATCACCACTACTCTTTCTTCTGTGGAATCCATTAGTCGAACTCCCAAGTGTGCAAGTTTATGCACATCTCTTGCTAGCTCTTTCTTATATTTCTCAAAATGGGCGGTACTACCCATAGACAACCTTCTCTGCGCATCAGCAACAACATTAGCCCTACCTGGGTAATAAAGAACACTATGTCATAATCCTTGAGTAATTTCAACCACCTCGTTTGTCTGAAATTCAGCTCTTTCTAAGTAAACACATAATGAAGACTATTGTGATCGGTGAACACATCCATATGAACACCATAAAGATAATGGTGCCATTTCTTCAAAGAAAAAACTACGGCAGCCAACTCTAGATCATGGGTTGGGAAGTTCCTCTTATGAACTTTCAACTAACTATAGGCATATGTTATAAATTTTCCATTCTATATTAATACACAACCCAAATCAACTATAGAAGCATCACAATAAACAACAAAGCCTTGCGTACCTTCTAGTAAAGTTAACACTGGGGCATTAATCAAGCTCTTTTTCAATTCTTGAAAGCTTTTCTCACAAGGTTCAGACTATTGAAATTTATTTGTCTTCTGAGTTAACTTGGTCAAAGGGGATGAAATAGATGAAAAACCCAGTACGAACGTTCTATAATAGCCAGTCAAACCCAAGAAACTCCTAATATCAGTTGGAGAGGTGGGTCTATGCCAATTCTGCACTACCTCTATTTTCTGAGTATCAAATTTAATTCCCTCTCCAGACTCAATGCGGCCTAATAATGCCACATAATCATGCCAAAACTCAGACTTAGAGAACTTGGCATACAACTCTCTATCCTTTAGAGTTTGGAGAACTATTCTGAGATGGCAAGCATGATCTTCCTCATGCCTCGAATATATTAGTATATTATCAATGAACATGATAAAAACCATATCTAAATAAGGCTTGAATACTCTATTCATAGGGTCCATGAACGTTGTAGGCATATTGGTTAAATTGATCGACATGACCAGAAACTCATAATGACCATAACGTGTCCTGAAAGCTGTCTTTGGAATATCACATTCCCTTACTCTTACCTGATGTTAGCCAGATCTAAGGTCTATCTTAGATAAACAGGTGGCACCATGAAGTTGATCGAAAAGATCATCAATCCTCGAAAGATGATACTTATTCTTGATGGTAACCTTGTTTAACTGACGATAATCTATACACATCCTAAGGGAACCATCCTTCTTCCTTGCAAACAAGACCGGAGCGCCCCAAGGTGAGACACTTGGTTGAATAAAACCCTTATCAAAAAGATCTTTCAATTGCTCTTTTAACTCTTTTTACTCTGTTGGTACCATTCTGTATGGAGGAATACATATAGGACGAGTATCTTAAAGAAGGTATATACCGAAGTCTATCTCTCTCTCAGGAGGGACTCTGGGAAGATCATCTGGAAAGATTTCTAGAAACTCTATTACTACTGAAACTGACTGAATAGGAGGTATCTTCACACTAGAGTCATTAACTCAGACAAAGTGACAGACACACCTCTTAAAAACTAACTTCCTTGCCTTAAGGTATGAAATGAAATGACTCTTAGGCATTGCTGAACTACTATTCAACTCTTAAGATTGGCTCATTTGGAAACTAAAACTTGACAACTCGAGTTCTACAATCAATTGAGGCATAACAGACATGAAGCCAGTCCATACCAAGAATGAAATCAAAGTCTACCATGTCTAACTCAACTAAATCAACCATGGTGTTCTTGTGATTGACAGAAACGGGGCAATCACGATAGACTCTCTCTTCTAGAATAGACTCACAAACAGGTGTAGAAACACTGAAGGGTTCACTAAGTTGCTCAGGACGAACATTAAAATTCATCGCAACATAAGGAGTTACAATGGTTAAACTCGCTCCGGTGTCTAGCAAAGCATAAACATTAAAGTTAAAGACTTAGATCATACTAGTGACAACATTTGGCGAATCTTCTTGCTCATGGTGACTAGTGATAGCATATAGGTGGTTCGCTCCTCCGCCAGTACCGGAAATAGCCCCTTTAGGTGCATCTCTGTTTGGTGGAGCAACTGAATAAAACTAGGCTCTATTGCCCCCATTAGAATTACCTTGCTTGTTCTTTGGGCACTCTCGCATAAAATGACCATTCTGGCCACACTTGAAGCTACCAGTGGAGCCATCACGACACATCCCTGAGTGGTTCCTCCCACACTTAGCGCATGCAGGAGGCTTACTACCTACTTGTGCCATACTACACTGAGAATAAGTAGGTTTAGCAATGAAATTCTAACTATTGTACTCACTTTTATTCTTTAGTGCTGGTGCTCTAGCAGATGATAGAGCAGTTCCCTTCTGTTTCTATTGGAAAGATGATTGGTTGGCACTATTCTTCTGCTGCCCGGACTCATTCCCTATCTTAGCTCTTTTATTCTTAAATTCTTCTCTATCCCTTAGCTTGTCCTCCTCAACTTGTTGCACATGGATCATCAGCCTTGCTATGTCCATATCCCCTATCAGTATATCTGCCTTGCCTTCCTTACTTGACGGAAGAGACAACCCAGCAACAAGTAAACTCATTCTGCTCCTTATATCAGCAACCATCTCCGGAGCATAGCGGAAAAGTTGTGTGAACCTCAGACCATACTCATGTACACATAGTGAATCCTGCTTAAGAGTGAGAAATTTATATACCTTAGCCTCTCTCAGTTCTCGGGGGGAAGAAACTACCCAAGAAGGCTCCCTAAACCAAGCCCAACTCAACTCGGTTCTTCATACATTGGTCAAACCATTTCCTAGCGACACCCTTCATCTGGTATGCAACTAGTTCCACCCTCTCAGTATCAACAATATGGATGATTTTGAAAACCTTCTGCAGCTATTTACCAAAATTTTTTGGATCCTCAGAAAAAATAGAACATGTGAAGCTTGGTGGATTCATCCTTAAGAACTGGCGGATCCTCGAAGTATCTGCCACTTCCTAATGATTCCCTCTTTGTTGCCTAGCTTGATTGGTCACAACTTAACTTAACATCCGGATAACCTCACTGAACTCAACATTGGTGACCTCTCATTGAAGTTGCACTTCTGCTGCATTAGGTAACCTTTGTTCATGTGCTTCAACATTCCTTCTAGCCGGACGACCTATGACAGCTCTTCGTGGAGGCATGATCTGATAGACATGAACAAGCATAGGTTAGAAGAAACTTTTTGGAGATCAAACACTAAAGCATGAAATGAATGTTAAAGAAGTGAAAGAATTTCCTAAATGTTGCAGCCTCCTAATTATAGATGTGGCGCGCTTAACATCGATAACTAGGACAATAAAGAGACGGCTTCATTGACTCCCAAGGACTCTTGAACTCTGTGCTCTGATACCAAGTTTGTCATTCCCCGGGCCTACACCCTGGGTGAGACTGGAACTCAAGAACCATTGTTATCCCCAAGCGAACCCTGACATAACTTACTTACTAAGTGGAAGACTTAACATAACGATGATATACCCAAATAAAACTTAGAATGTTATAAAGAAACATCCCACTAGCCAATAAGGCAAACTCAAGTCAACACAAGATAATGAAAATAAAAAAAAAACTAAATAACTAACATATGACTGTCTATGAAGCCTATAAACAACTGATATGGATGTCAGGACAAGAACAATGACATCCTAATGAACTAAACTACTAAAAGCAATAAAATGAATCCTCTGGAAGAATGGAGGCTCTCCAATAAACTCTGAAGCTCAACTAGAATCAACGATGCATTGGATGCTGATTGTGGTTACCGGTATCTGTATCATTAAATGATGCATGCCAAATTCCATCACCAAATTGAATGTACGAGTATGCGAGGGGAAATTCTAAAACAAGACATAAGCTTGAAAGAACTTACCTGACTCAACTCAACTCAACTTAACTGAACTTATTTCAATATAAAGCATTAATGTAAATGCAATATAAAGAAAAGCTTTTAAGACATGGATATCAACTTTGTGTATTTAGAAATAGAATAATCATATGTGTGTATACAAAGATACGATATAAAATCTGAAATATATATAAAAATACAAATAAACTGTGTATATAAGAATACAAAATACTTCTGTGGAAGTTTATCTAACCGACGACAATCACTTAAGCGTTATTATGATGATACTATGTTTTGCCTCACACTGCCAGGGGCGTCCTATAGCTTGCCGAGGGTATAGAACCTGACTACTAAGTGAATCCACTAGTCTATACTAAATAGCACTAATGTATCATCTAAAAAATATAACTCTTTTCTACCCATGGTGGCTACATGGTTTATGGGGGTTAGGAGTTGTCTGAACTCTCCCCCATATTGATGCTCAATACTACTCCCAAAATATAATACTAGCTCTTTTGTTTAAAAACATAATTTCTTTCTCTGGTTTGAGTTAATTTGTCAAAACATAGATCAAAGGTTATCTTGGAAATCAATGTTTCCTCTCTTTCTTAATTGTGAAAGCATTTACCCTTTACTAAAAACTAGGTCAAAGGCTCTTTGGAAATCTCAGTTTACTTTTCTTGTTTAAATGTGAAAACATTTTTTACTCTTTGGGAATGCATAGTCCCCATATACTTTTTTTGAAGAAATGAACTTCAAACTTTACTCTTTACTCTTTACTCAACTCAAAAGTCAAGTCTTAAAACAAGAAAAAAACATTTGCAAAAGAATTCTTGAAAACACTCTAAGAGCTCACTAAACTTGGATTTTAACTATCATGGAATTTGAATTTATGAATTCAAGGTTATGATTGATGTTTTTGGATGATTTATAGATGTTTAGAAGCCATTTAGAGTAGTGAGAATCAATAGGAAGTGTTAGTACACTTTGGAAGGACTTAAACGGGCTAAACAATGAAAAATGGGTTGGGGCAAACGGCCCTGGCGCACTGCTGGCACGCTGCTCAAGCCCCAAACTTCAGAGACCAATTTTGGGCGCAGTGCTGGCACGCTGCCCTAGCCTCTCTGGTGCAAATGGGGCGCTCCGCGCCAGGCCCTCCCCAGGTGAATCCTTGACGAATTTTATTCTTTTTTTTTACCTTAATTTGATTAAACTCGATACTTTTTCTCAATATCTTCTTAGATTCAGACACCCAAAAACATGTACACTATAATATAACAGGAAGCAACTCTTAAAATCGATAAAAGATCTCAAGAAAACTCATTAATCTCATATAAGACATAAATGAAAGCAATTCAAGAGCACAACTCAAGAACATCAAATCCTCAATCTTTTAGGACAAAAATTACGTTGAATTAAACGTGTTTGGCGTGTGATTGAATGAACCCAATGCTATGTGAACTCACAGACTTTGTAGGACCAAGTCCTTGATGAAATCCACAATCTATTCCTCACGAAGACGACGAAATCTTGATTTCCCTCTTCTCTTCTCTCTAAAACCCTAGTGTTAATTTCCAATTTTGTAAACTGAACCAATTCAGTTTTGACCCTAATTAATTCACTAAAAACGACTTAAATCAATTGGGTAAGGAAAAGACCATAATTCCCTTCTAAAATCCGGGTTTGAGTTTCTTTAACTAGACAGCCCAAATTCAAATAGACATATCTCACTTATACGAACTTGGAAATGAATAAACTCGGTGGCATTGGAAAGATAATTTGAATATCTTTCCTACGGTATCTGGAAGCACACCTAACTCATCCTGAGCTAGGAGTTATGGTCATTTAAAGTTGACCAAAAACCCAAACTTAACATAACTTAACCAATTTTCCAGATTTTTCATTCTTTCCAAAAACGACTCTTTCTAATTCTAGCTCTTCCTAGCTCTTTCAAATAGCAAGATGTTACAAAATATTAGGTGGATCAAGCACCAAAGTCAGAATCAATCTTAAAGAAAATGCTAACTAAATATTTTTTTGTCAGTATGTCATTGTGAGTTTTTTTATAATTGTGTGTATTTGTCAATTTTTTTTCAATATACCATGCAGTGGCGCTCCAATACCAAAAACAACATTTCAGAGAGGTTTCATCGTTTGGTGTTTGACATATTCTAGAATGGAAATTTTCGCAACAAGTTTTAACTTCCACACCTTTCTGACTATCCATATTGTGTTTTATATTCTCATTTTCTCTCCAACATGCTGCATCAACTGCTTTTCTTGGGAATGTAACTGAAAAACTTCCCTTACATTAATTCAAATCCTAAATAACTGAGGATCCATGAAGAGTTTTCGTCTCTTGGAATGATTATGTTTATTTCTGTTAGTGTACTGGAGTAAAATGTGGCTTGAGACCTGGAAGAGTCATCCGTTTGAATCTCAAACGGTTGAGACTGGCAGGTACAATCTAGGGTCATCTTGGAAACATCTCTTTGAAGAAAATGTCTTCCATAAAAAAATCCTCAACCACTCAGCAGGCTGTCAAGGCTTCCAAACCTGAATTTGAGTTTTAACTATCTAACTGGGGAAATTTCCAGTTAATCTATCACATTATATTAACTTCAAGAGCCTTGTCCTGGAAGCAACACTTTTCTGGGGAAAATTCCTAACCAAGTTGTAACTTTAATGAAGTTTGTGAAACTGTATCTGAGAAATAAAAAACTGTCAGGACACTTTCTATGTTCTATTAGAAATCTTACATCTTTCGAAGAGTTGTATTTATCGTACAACAATCTAGAGGGACAAGAGACAGCTTCTTTAGCTCGATTGACCAAGTTGAGGCATCTTAGATTATCATTAAATAGCTGATCTGTGGAGTTCCCTCCGCCGTTGTACAATTTGTCATCCCTGGTAATCTTAGATCCGCTTTAGGCAACTACTTCCCTGATCTCCAAATACATTACTTGGCGAAATGTCAATTCATTGGTTCTATACCGTCCTCTTTCACCAATGCTTCAAAATTGCTAGAGCTTGATTTTCCTATAAACAATTTCACTTGAAATATACCCAAGGGTTTTGGTAACTTGCGGAATTTCTTGTCGCGAAACCAAGACCACTAGACTGATGTCCTAAGGAGTGGGTCGATATGAGGTTCAGCCTGAGAGGGTGAGCCCTAGTCCCATATCCTAACACTCAACATTTGGAGTAACCAACTTTGATACGGCAAGCACGATAACCTTGACTTTGTAATTTCTCTTACCAACTCTCTGCAGTCTACAAAAGCTCCATTTTTTGACAGTGGGTTTGTAGGTGCATTACCAAATTCAACAGTAAACCTTTCTAGTCAGTTTGGTAAGAATGCTAACATTCTGTCTATTTGTCAAGCTTTGGATCTGATGTAAAACTTGAAATCACTGTAGTATTTAAGCATGGAGAAGAACTAAGGCAGTCTTACATTTCTTGTTACTTAATGGATTTAGGCTAGGAACATCAGATATTAGTTCTTAACGTCTACATCAGATAATACGTTTCATTCATGAATGTAAAGAATTATATGTTTTAGGGGATCATAAGGCAGGATCAAATGGTCATGGTGATAATGTTCCTAAAAGATTGTGACTCTAGACACAAATGAGGTATTCTTGTCTCAAAGTTGGAGCATCATGATGAATACTTGAAAAATGCAGAAGTTGCTACAAAAAAAGTTTATATCCACATTCAAAATGCATATAGGGAACCCCTGAAAAGAAAATTCAAACAAGTAAGGCATGATCAAGTGGCTGATCATATCCACCATTAATCGGTAGGTATGTTGGAATGCATGTTGGAGTGTTAGTGAGAATACTGTTGATGTTTGCGTTGCTTCCTTAGCTTTGCTTGTCATTTGTCCTTGTCCTTTATTTTATTATCAATGTCATGCCCACATGACATTGTTTAGCCATCATCTTTTCAAGTCCTCACCAAGCTTCCTTGCCCTCAAGTCCGAACAAAGAATATTTCACCCAACTTATTTTTCACACACAATCTTGAACAAAATGGTGAGATTATGTTCAACAGATTTGTTCGAGTGATAATCTTGAAGATTTATTCTCTAGGGCATTGCCAACCTCAATGTTTGAGAAGCTAATATATAAGATTGGAATGCGTCTTCTCCAAGATAACAAATATTTTTTTCATTTGGGGGAGCAAAATATGAGTTGTACTCTTTTTTCCTTAGCCATGATTTTGTCCCACTGGGTTTTCCTGGTAAGACTTTTAATGAGGCAACACTCAAGGCGTATTACAAGATGTGTGTACTCTTTTTCCTTCACTAGGCTTTTTCCCACTAGGTTTTCCCTATTAAAGTTTTAATGAGACACATTATCTATAAACATCCAAGGGGAGTGTTAAAAAACCATTTAATTGTGGATGTTTCAATTCTTTTCATCAACAACCTAACGTAATGAACCTATTTAATGTAAGTATTAATGTTGTACTAACGTATTTGGTTAAAGGATATAAACGAATGTTTTCTAAAACATATAAAAGGGTATCCTTTACCATTGTGAAATACACACTTGAAGAGAATAAATAAAGCACCAAACTTTATACTTTCCATCACCATTTGTCTTACCTCCGTGTATAAGTATTCTAGTATTTTTACTCTTTATTTACAACAAGTTTATTTTATTAACTTCTCAAATCATTATCTCAGTGCATTCACTTGAAGGTCATGAAATTGGAGTATCACGGTTAATAGTGAGACAAAGTAAGAAACCTAAATTAGACACATTATTTTAAAAAGAACACAAATCAATTGTAAAACTAAAGCAAAATAAGATGAGAAATATAGAAGATGAAAACAATAGAAATATAGAGGCAAGATATAAGAGTATTTCTTATTGTTCAAAGTATTCAAGTACATCCAATATGAACCCTTATGCCTCTTTTTATAGTGTAACATAGAGGCATACAAAAGGTTAGTCATAAACATGACATTAAGATGAATATAATGGAGTAGGTTATGGAGGTAAAAGGTTACAAGAATAATGGTCATAAATGTGGAGGTTATCTTCATAATTGATGGAAGTAATGGAGATAATTACTCGTAGTAACATCTTGTTGTAGAGGACATCCATATCATAATATTTTATAACACCCCCCCTTGGATGTCCATAGATAATGTGCCTCGTTAAAACCTTACTAGGAAAGACTCCTATTGAAGGAAAAAGAGTACACAAATCTTTTAATAAACTTTGAATGTTGCCTCATTAAAAACCTTACCAGGAAAACCCAATTAGGATAAAATCATGGTTAAGGAAAAGAGTACAACACATATTTTTCTCCCCTTGATAAAAACTTTACTGGATATCTCGGAGATGATGCATTCCAATCTTATATCATATCTTCTCAATTACTGATGTTGACAATCCTTAGTAAATAAGTTTACAAGATTATCACTTGAATGGGTCTTTGAATGTCTATCTCACCATTTTGTTGAAAATCATATGTGAAAAAGACTTTTGGTCACATATTTTCTGAATATGATAGATCATGATTCCAAACAAACACACTCCCGACTTACTTTATAGATCAATATTATTTCTGCATGATTTGATTCTTTGAATACCAAGATTTTGTAGTGCCTCTGTATATAAGTAGATAGTCCATTTGCGATCGAGCTTGATGCAGATCAAATAAATATTCTGCATCTACATAATCAAATCATTTCTGACTTCTAGATTGATCATTTCAATTTTATTGAAGCTCGTCATTTCTTCTCAAAGAAAATCACACATCTTCTATGTGTGAGTCACTTGCTTTGTTAGTTTTCTGTCGTAACTTGAATGATAATTTGACAATCCTTTCACATAACTTTCGATATGTGTATCCAATAATCTTCTAGCATTAGCACAACCAATAATCTATAAGTGCACCAATTGCACTAATACATTGCATTTTAAATAATTTTCATGAGGTCAAAAAGATTATTTCTCTGTTTTAAGTAGTCTCAAAACCATTGGACACTCAATGGAATTGCTTTAAGATCTTTTAAATACTTTAAGGATTTTCATATCTAGTTAGACATAATAATCATTCATTATACATATTCATGTATTTCATCTATTGCCAGACTGAAATAAGTCTCATTGCATCCACGACAAGAGAATATATCTCCATTTAATAATCTTAGGATTATTTTTTTTTGCGAAAACCCTTTATGCCCTGAGGCACAAACCGTACTATATCTTACAGTTATACTTTCGCACAATGATTCATTTATACCCCACTGACATATATTTTGATCTATGAACTATAAGTTCAAAAACATCACATTTCTAAGTGAAAGAAAATATACTTGAATAATGCATTTTATTTTGTCAATCATTTATCGGTCAATACTATATGACAAATTTGAATTTAAGATCCTCATAATCATTTATAACAATGAGTGCTACTTCATATCAAAGATACCGTCGTCAATCATTTTGATTTGATTCCAATACGACATAACTATCGAGATCTCTTTATTTTTCATCATTTTTAGGTACCTGAACCTTTGCCAAGGTTGTATGAAGTGTTATGTCATATTTCTCTTTCAAAGCACTTACCTTACCTCATTATCATGACCATTTTGATAATTTGCTGCTCTCCTTCATCAAGGAGTTTTACGTTGGGAATCGATTGGTGTATCATGCTTCTGATGTACCATAGACTCTATCCTTCAAGGACTATCTATTGGAGCATTTGCAGCTTAATTAAAATATTGGGTTAGCAAATACATCTAGCAAATTATTTGCAACATTTTGCAAATGAATTATCTCTTGAACTTCAAGTTCACATTTTTTTTAACGAGGAACTACATAATTCACCCCACACATAATATTTAGCTGCTAAACATAACTCCCCATAATGTTAGGAAATCTAATATTTACCCTAATCTCATTTGGGGATCCATCTTTGTGCGGGGTCGACCTATAAAATCAAATGTGTAGACATAAAGGGAAAAGGAGCAAATAAGTGTAATATAATATAAAGTCAAAATATCAGCACGAACACAAACATAATAACGTAATGACTAAAAGAGAAAAGAAAGGAGTTGTTTTTTCTAGATTTCTTTGCTACTTTGCCATGTCCATTTTGCATGAGCTTTTGAGAAGCAGGAGAGACAAAGCGGAAGAGAGGATGCATGCTTTAAAATCTAACAATGGTGATGAGTCTTGAAATGAGACTTCTTTTACGGTAGAAGTCTTTTATGAAGACTCGAATTAGCTCTGAAAGTATTCATGTAAATAAAGAGAGAGTAAGGAAATTGATAAGACGATTCAACTTTAAATTATGGTGAATCAATCAAATATAGACCTAAGTAAAGTCGTAAACCGAATATACTATCCAAAACACGAAAAATGTGCAAATGCCTATCAAAATATATCTCCTACAATTGGTATCTTTAAACCAAACTCAAAACTGCCAAGCCACCTTTCATGTCTTTTAAGCACAAAATGAATACTCCACATTTTAAATCCATGATCCTTCCACATTTTACACCGCCATCACTAAATAATTTAGAAAGGAAACTTATATATAAAACTATACTATTTAATGGATTAGGGATAGATCTTAAAATCTATATAATTTTTGTGCGCAATGAGATAACTTAGTAATCTACTAAGCATGCCTGGGATCATGATTTTTCTTACACTAAGAACAACACTCATCTCTTTTAAACATAATTTTACAAATAAAAACATGAGCTATAAAATTTTATCAAATAAACACATCAAATGAACATTTAACGTTGATAAGAATAACAGTTTCTCAAAGAGATGAAAAATAAAGAAAGGGTGAATGTCACCTATTGAAGGGTAGTGAACGACGTCTACTCGAATCTCCTCTTTAAACTCTCTACAGAACGATTTCAAGCAGAATATAATAGGACCTCTATTATTAGTAACACTAAGCAAAGATCGAGTAGGTGTTTTTCAGAGGATCAAACAAGAATAAAACAATGGTTTCATGCGTGATGCGGGGGGAAAAAGGCTTCCACAAAAATGAATGCAAGACCTACTATTTATAGTAACAAACTAGGGTTCAACTTATTGCAATTTCAGGTCGGATTTGATTGAAAAATGGCCATTCGAATTCAAAATTTGTCTATGTGATTCTTAGTAGGAGAATTCAAAAGTATTTTGACCATATTAAAAAAGAGAGATGTGGCTGAGAGGAGAGCGTCTGATTTTTTTCCAGTAGAAAAAGATGAATATAGCACCAAAAAAGAAATGGTGATCTCTGTCCTTTGTTGAAAATGTTGGACATACGAATGGACGAGATATTTTCAGGTTCAGAAAATGGAATAATGTTTCGGAATTTGGGCTAATTTGGAGCAGATTTGGGCTAATTTTTAACAGATTTTGATATAAAATATGGGCCGAAAAGTTTGATCTGATTTGTGCTTTTGGTCCTATCCTGGAAGTTCCTTTATGTAAAAGAATCCCTGATTTTTTATTGTTCCGTATAGATTCCGTCATTGTGGATAATTGCAAATGATAAATTACTTAATGTTAGAGAGATAGGGATTGAAATAGGACTCCTTGTTGAAACCAAATTTCAACATAACAAACGAAAAGAGAGAAAAAGAAATATATTATGGAATTGCAGGAAGATATATTCCTTGGGGAGATCATTCAAGTTTGTTGTTCAATGTAAAATTCTATCAACGAATCTTAAACGTCATAAAAACCCTTCTAGTTCTTCTGAAATTATGTATATAACTTTGTCAAGGTATTTCCATCCAAAAAGTGGAAGTAGTCGGAGGAGGAGGAGGAGAAGAAGAAATGTTTTAATAGAGGTGACTTTCGGAGGAGGAGAATGAGGAGAAGACATGTTGTAATATAGGTGACTTTCTCCCCTTAAATATTTAAACATGACTTTAATTTGTCAAATGTTGTACTCCATAGACATGGTTTCTGCATTTTGAAGAAAAAACTTCTTCTTTCATTTCTTGCACATTTCAAATGAAGATTTTTGGCGAACCTTCCATTCAAAATTTGATTGAACATTCTATTTTTTCAAATAGAAATAGGAGATTTTCACTTAAAAATTAACATGAAAGTGTTTAAATATTAGATATAATTTCCTAACATCTAAATGTAATTTCTTGTAAGTCAACTCAACCACTCGAGGGTTAACCAGTTTCTCAGTAATTGCTTCGCCAATCAAGTATCGTCATATGTTATGATTTTATTTTGTTCCAATGTTTTCGGATGATCAATTGGAATTTGGAACATGCCATAGTTCCCATGTAAAAAAGAAATTTAAATTTACATCAATGATCCTAATCTATAATATAATATGATATGATAGACATCATCTGATTCTCATAATCTAATTGTCGGAGGATTATTACTCTCAATATTCTGCTTATATTTCTCCTTGTTAATTTTGAAAAGTCATTTCCCTTTTACTATCTGACCTACTACAGTCATATTTGTATATCCTACATAGCAAAGTTTAGGGATTACCATGTACACAAGGAAAATAAAAGAAATTAAAACATCATCTGCATAAGTCGGATGATTAATCTATGACCTTTTTTTCTCCATATAGAACCTAAAGCAATTGTGTTTAGCTGAGCTAAAATTATGTTTTGATGATCGACAAAATATAAAAGAAGACCAGGTCTTTAATAGGCGGAGGATCTAGTTTGTAGTTGTTTAAGTTACTATAACAAAAGATATATTTAGTGGCAATAAATTTTCCTTTTACCAACAATAGTGATACGATACATAGTTTCAAGTTTGGCCTTTCTTCAATGTGGTCTCCTTTCCTAGATCTCTCGCTTCAGGTTCCTAATGAACATTTAGCGACCATTGAGATAATGTTATTGCATCCAGAGTCATTAAAGTCTTTAGCGACATTTAGATAAGGTGTGGTTGTAATACGAGTAATATTTATTATTGTTGCTAATTATAATATAGCAACAATTATGCGATTGCAGCTAAATCCTTTATTAGTTCTAGTAATTTGATGAAATATATGTATGGTACATTATATATGTATCAAATAAGACCAAATAGAAATGAGTGGTTTTATATAGAGTATATAAAATGTAAAGAGATATCACACTAATCTAACTCAACCCAAAAGTTAGGTCATGAATGAAGGATTGTCCAAATCATATAAGAAAACCACCGGTCCAATCACCAACTAATGTGGGGCTCTTACTCACTCTAACACACCATATATTCACCCTCAAAAGAGAGCCCAAATGGGGATGAACATGTAAAGATATGGTCCTTGGGTCTAACATAACCTAACTATCTAGATCATGAGAGGAAGTTTTCTCAAATCCATTCCATCTAACCATTTTGTTTCCCAACCAATATGGGACTCTAACCCACTCAAACGCCTATTTCACAATCAACCCAACTTGAGCGTAGAGTGGGAGCCCAAATGATGATGAACCTTGTATGGATTTAAGTAATAATCCTCCCCTTAGGAGTGAACTTTTGGTGTTGAAGTGCCATATATTTAAATGGTAATAGAGTCATGTCCATTTGGACTCTTGATACATACTCCAATTGGGCTTAGGCTTGGGCTTGGGCGTGAAGGTGGGTGTTACATTTCCACATTGATTGGGAATTAACTAATAGTTTGCTTATATGGACTTGAAGTGTCATATCCTCAAATAAACAATATTCACAAATTGATTAAACACACTTATAATCTTAAGTAGGATAGATTTAATTTGAACAACATAAAACATTTGTAGTTTTTATCTCTTAATGAGAATAATTTATTACAGGTACACATATCTAGTTCATTGATTGTTCAACCGAATCTACCGAATAACTTCGAAGATTTCCCTAATAAAGCTTTATACCCCGCCCGTCCCATTTTGTATGTCAGCTTATTACTTTGCACTTAGATTAAGAAATGATGTAACTTACCCTTCTACCCTTATTTAATGTTTTCTTAAGTCAACTTTATTAATAAATGACAAGATTAATTAACTATTCTATCAAGGGTATAATAGGCAAAATATGGTAATTTATCCATAAATTTTATAAAATGACAAGTATTGTGGTCCAGCTATTTATAGAAAAGGATGACATATAAAATGGGATGGAGGGAGTACTATTTAACACCAACTTGTTTTAGGGAAAAACATTTGTTGTCTTCCATAATAGCTCGAAAAAAAGAATAGAAAGAATTAATGGCATGAGAAACGGTCACACCCAGAGGCTACCCCATGCACACGGACACGGGACCTAGGATCACGAGTGACCCCATGCTAACCTTACTGGCATAATCATAATCATACTAAAGATAAACTGAATCAATTAAACTGTGCAGAAGCTAAATCATGTAAAAATCTAAAATGATAGGGAATACCAATATACTAGATTTGAATATATGAAAATTGAGAGTTTGAATACAAATGAAAAGTCAAACTCTAACGCTAAAGATGAAACTAACTATGTCTAGAAAAAAAGGCTTTACTGACTAGAAATGTTGGGACATGCCCAAGCTAGATCTAGCAAAACTAAATCTCAAGCTAAAAGCGAGAAAATAATCATATCAATAGTCCTCAAAGAATGGGGACTCACTACTGATGCTACTAAACTGAAGACCGGGAACCGATCTAAGCGTCATCTGACTGCTGAGGACCTGAACCTACATCATGAGAAGATAGACTGCATAGTATGCATCAGTACTTCAAAGGTACTGAGCATATAGGATACAATAAAATTGAATAATAACATAACTGAATCAAAGCATATATTTGATCAATGACATGAGATAAACATGATACAAACTGAGAATACTGAATATGAAATACTGAATGCAATGACTAAGTTTATAACATGCTGAGACTAAGTACTAAACTGTAACTGATGACTTGGTCAATGCAATAAAGTCTGACTGAACTGTGAGGGAGATACTAATAACAGACGTAAAACCACATGAGCTAAATGTGGAGTCTTATGTATATGCCCCAACGAGATGACTCAATATACCATGCCAGAGGTATAAAGGCATGATAGCGTGATCACTAAAATGAGGCCCACGAAGTGGACTTACAACCTGCGGGGCAGTAGTTCTAGGACTTGAGGGTGACTGACCCTAGTCCACTCGGTATTAAGCTTCTCCAAATTAGAATATATATAATTTAGCAATTTATGAATGAAATGCTGTAATTCTGGATAGCTCAAAATACTACTATGCTAACTGAAAATGCAACATAAATGTACTAATAATGAAACATTCAAATTTGTGGCATATATATCTAAATAAACTGACCTAGCATGTGTAATTCATGACCTTAAAGGATTGCATATCAAGGGTTCTTAATTTATGAAGGGATCTATGCAAAACTATACTAAAATCATGATAATCTTATTAGGAACGTTAAAACAACTAATTTATGATGATCTGATGAAATTCTAGAAACCCTGGGTCTAGATAATATTAAGGGAATCAAGAATCTGACTAAATTCTAGGGAACTAATGGGAGAAAGGAACCTATTAGTGAAACCCCACATACCTGGTGACAAATTCCATGGAGAAATCTTTCAATTTCGGGGCTGGAACTGATGGAACCTTGTTGCATTTTTGAACTAGGGATGCTCTACCTCTTTCTCCTCAAATGCTATCAGTTTTCTATGTTTTGATGAATGATCTGACTTAGATAAGTTCTAGCTATGTTTCTAGGCTAAAACTGACAAAAATCACGTAGTTTAGGGTTTAAATGATGTAGTTTAGGTGCCCATTCAATAGGGGAAAAGACTGAAATACACCTATATAAAAATCTAGCGGGGCTGACCACGACCACATTAATGGACTGTGAAAGGGACCACGGACCATGGGACCGGCCGTGGTCCCTGGCCACTGGCTACTGGTTCAGGGTCTTTGTCCATGAGCCCCTATCGAGGCCCGTGTGGAGGACCACGGACCGTGAAGGTCCCCGTGGTCCTTTCTTGGGCTGAGGCTTGGAGGCTAATGTCTGGGGGTCTTCTGGTTGACCTTTACGGACACCCCCACGACCCGTCCTCAGGGCCACAGACCGTTAAGGCCCTTATGGTCCTCACTTAGGCGTGGGGGTTTGAGGGCTAGGCTTGGAGGCCTACTTGATCACCCTCCACTAACAATATCACAGTCTGTCGTTAAGACCACGGTCTGTGAATGATCCCGTGGTATGAATTTTGGGCCTGGTGGAGTCTAACTCCCCTCTACGGGCAGGTCAACGGGCCGTGGACCCTGTCATAGTCTGTGAAATCTGTCGTTGTTCAATGGTTTAGGTATATTTTCTGCAGATCTTTTCTAGGTCAGGTTTTCTAGGTCTTAAAATATCTCCCCCTTGGAATGATTCATCATCGAATAAAGAATAAACTAGCTGAAATGGAGGGAGAGAGCTATAATCTCTACCACTAAATAATGGAAACTAATTTCTGACTAATCTAAGTTCCAAGAACATGCAAATACGCTGAAAATGCAAGTACAAACTGAAGGAACATAATACTAAGACTGAATTTATGCATGAATGACTAAAAAACTGAAGAGGAACTATTACCTTAAGCTGGAATGGAATCGGAATGAAAGAGGTGAGGATACTTGGCCTTCATAGCTGCTTCTACTTCCGAAGTAGCTCCCTCTACGGACTGACTCCTCCACAAAATCTTGACTGAAGTGACTTCTTTGTTTCTGAAATTTCAAACCTGATAATCAAGAATCTCGACTAGTAACTCTTCATACGTGAGACTATTCTTCACCACCATACTTTCTAAAGGTACTATAGATGTTGGGTCACCCACACACTTCTTCAACAATGGAATGTGGAAATCCGGATGCACTGCTGCTAGTTTTATTGGCAACTCTAACTCATAAGCCATTTTACCTACCCTTTCAAGATCTTCTAAGGGCCTACATATCTAGGACTGAGCTTCCCTTTCTTGCCAAATCTCATCACCCCTTTCATAGGTGACACTTTTAGGAAAACCCAATCATCATCTTGGAACTCTAGTTCCCTCCTCTTTACATCTGCATAGGACTTCTGGCAACTCTGGGCTGTCTGAAGTCTATCTCTAATGAGTTGCACTTTCTCCATAGCATCATGAATTGAATATGGCCCTATCAGGGCTGCTTCACCTACTTCAAACCAACCAACTGGAGATCTACATCTATGCCCATACGATGCCTCATAGGGGGCCATCTGAATGCTGGAATGGTAAGAATTATTGTAGGCGAACTATATAAGAGAAAGGTGATCCTCCCAACTACCCTTGAAGTAGATCACACATGCTCTCAACATGTCTTCTAAGGTCTGAATGGTACTCTCTGCCCTGACCATCCGTCTACGGATGAAAGGTTATGCTAAGGTTAACCTGAGTACCAAGACCTTTCTGAAATGACTTCCAGAAATGAGAGGTAAACTGAGGACCTCTATTTGAGATGATAGACAAAGGAATCCCATGCAACCTAACTATCTCATTAATGTAAATCTTGGAGTAGTCCTCCATCGAATCTGTAGTCTTTAACCCCCAGCAAGCGCACAGACTTAATAACTCTATCAGCAATCACCCAAATAGAGTCATGCTGTCTTCGAGTATGAGGTAAACCTGTGATGAAGTCCATGTTGATCACTTCCCACTTCCAAGTAGTAATATTGATCTCTTGAGTCATACCTCCTTGTTTCTGATGTTATACTTTCACTTGCTGACAATTGGGGCACTTAGCCTCAAAATCCGCTATATCCCTTTTCATACCATTCCACCAAAAGACTTCCGGATAATCACGGTACATCTTAGTAGCGCCTGGATGAATATAATATCTGGAATTATGGGTTCTCTGAGAATCTTCTATCTCAACTCACCCACCATAGGAACACATAATAGACCCTAATAATGAAGCACATCATCTATCCTTTGGGAGAAAACCTCAACTCTCTGCTAATGGACTGCACCCTTTAGTTGAAGCAATATCAGATCATTGTCTTGCTTTTCCTTAACCTCCACTACCAATGAGGATTCTGACCCATTCTGGACTGTTACACCACTATCTGATATGCTCATGAGACGAACTCTTAATCGTGCAAGTCTGTGAACATCCCTTGCAGATTCCTTGCTTTCTTCTTCTACATGTGCTACAGTACCGATGGATAATCTGCTAAGAGTATTTGCTACTACATTGGCCTTACCAGGATGGTAATGCACAATCATATCATAATATTTGAGGAACTCTAGTTATCTCCTCTAGCGAAGATTCAACTCTTTCTGGGTGAAGACATATTGAAGGCTCTTATGGTTTGTGATCACATCTATATGAACACCATACAAGTAGTCTCTACAAATCATAGGTGCAAACACCACTGCTGCAAGCTTGAGGTCATGAGTTGGATAGTTCTTCTCATGCACCTTAAGATATCTAGAAACATAAGCTAAAACTTTACCTCGCTCCATCAGCACATAACCTAGGCCGACTCTGGATGCATCACAATAGATAACATAACCATTTGAACCCTTTAGTAGTGTCAAAACATGAGTTGTAGTCAACCTAGTTTTCAATTTTATGAAGATCTTCTCACAATCATCTGACTACTGAAACTTGACATTTTTCTACGTCAACTTAGTCATTACAGAGGCTATGGATGAAAATCTTTCTACGAACTTTCTGTAATAACCTGGTAGACCCAAAAAACCTCTGATATTTGTAGGAGAGATAGGTCTAGGCTATTTTTTCACTGCTTCTATTTTCTGAGAATCCACTCGGATCCCTTTGCTAGACACAATGTGACCAAGGAAAGCAACGGATTGCAACCAAAACTCACATTTGCTAAACTTAGCGAATAACTGGTGATCTTTGAGATTTTGCAGAACAACCATAAAATGATTTGCATGTTCTTTCTCATTCCTAGAGTAAATGAGGATATCATCAATAAAGACGATAACAAATAAAGTGCAACTACTGCTTGAACACTTTGTTCAACAAATCCATGAAAGCTGCAGGAGCATTGGTTAGTCCAAATGTCATAACTACAAATTCATAATGACCATACCGAGTTCTGAAGGCAGTTTTCAGAATGTCACTATCTACTGACTCTGAGCTGATGATACCCTGATCTGAGGTCTATCTTTGAGAAATGACTAGCACCCAGAAGTTGGTCAAACAAGTCATCAATCTTGGGGATAGAATACTTATTCTTGATTATGACCTTGTTCAACTGCCTATAGTCATTGCACATTCTAAGAGAACCATCTTTTTTCTTCATGAACATTAATAGTGCACCCCATGAGGAAATACTAGATCTGATGAAGCCCTTATCTAGAAGGTCTTTCAACTGCTCTTTCAATTCCTTAAGTTCTGTTGGAGCCATTCTGTATGGGGGAATAGAGATAGGCTGGGTATCTGGGAGGAGATATATTCCAAAGTTGATTTCCCTTCCGGGAGGAACTCCGGAAAGATCTGATGGAAAAACTTCTGGGAACTCATTAACTACTGGAACTGACTCAAGAGTTGGGGTTTTGGAGCTTGAATCCTTAACCCGATCAAGTTGATATATGTACCCTTTAGAGATTATCTTTCTACCCTTAAGGTAGGAAATGAATCGACCCATAGGTACCGAGCTACTACCTTTCCATTCTAAGACTAGTTCACGTGGGAATTGAAAAAATGAACGATCCTAGTTCTTCTAGGAACTCATTAACTACTGGAACTAACTCAAGAGTTGGGGTTTCAGAGCTTTAATCCTTAACCCAAACTAGATGATAGAGATACCGCTTAGAAATCATCTTTCTGGCATTAACGTAAGAAATGAATTGACCCATAAGGGCTAAGCTACTGCCCTTCCATTCTAAGATTGGTTCGTCTGGAAACTGGAAACGAAGAATCCTAGTTCTACAATAGACTAAGCCATAACAGGAATGTAACCAATCTATGCCTAGAATTATATCGAAGTCTACCATTTCTAACTCTACAAGATCTGCTGGGGTGACTTTCTGGGAGACAATGACAAGGTAATTTTTGTATACCCGTCTAGCTATAACTGGGTCCCTGACAAGAGTAGAGACTAAGAAGGGTTCTGAGAGAGTTTCTAGACTAACATTCAAGTTGACTGTTGTATAAGGAGTTACAAAAGACAAAGTAGCCCTTGGATCTAACAATGTATAAACATCAAGGTCAAAGACTCGTAACGTACCAGTGACCATCAGGAGAATCTTCCTTATCCTGGTGACCATACAACCTATTTTGGCGCTGACCACCACCTGACTAGATGAGTTACCCTGCTAAGTCAGGCAACCTGCTGGTGTTGCTAGAGTTGTAGACTGAACTCTACCATATTTACCTCCTTGACCCTGCATAGAAGGACAATCTTTCAGCCTGTGACCAGAGTGAACACATCCAAAGCATCCTTCATTTCCTGCAAGACACTCGTCCGGATGGTTCTTACCACACTTTGGACAAGTTGGGTAGGTTCTGGTGCCTGAAACACTACCTTGAGTCTTAAAGCCTGATGCCTTACCTTTCTGATCATTACAGAACTTAGTGGATGGAACACTAGCTGATTAAGGTGTTGGAGTAAAAGACTTCAGTTGATAATGCGAGCTATTTACACCACACAATATTTGTTGAGAATAGTCATAATTGTCTGTCCTAGCTTTGTTATTGTCATTGGTTTGTTCCCTAAGCTTATCACCCTCAACCTGCTGAGCATGAGTCATGAACCTAGATATGTTCATATATTCAAGTAACATGGTATTCTTACCCTCTGTATTCACTAGATCGGATACCCCATACATGAACTTGTTCATTTGATCCCTGGAGTCAACAACAATGTGCGGAGCATACCTAGAGATTTGGGTGAACTTGAGTCCATACTACTGGACCGTCATAGATCCCTACCTCAAATTCATAAATTCATGAGCTTTTGCCTCCCTCAACTCTCCTGGGAGGAACCTGTCCAGAAAGTTCTCATTGAAACATTCCTAAGTGATAGAAGCTGCATCTATACCCGTGTTCTCCTTCCACCGAGTATACTAGATATGAGCTGCATCCTTAAGTTGGTAAGATGCCGACTCAACCCCATCATTTCTAGTTACCTACATCATTCTAAAGATCTTCTTGACCTCATTAATGAAGCTTTAGGGATCCTCACCTATCTGCGATCCTAAGAACTCAGGCTGATTCATCCTAACAAAATCATGAACTCTAGTTATAGCTAACCCAACATTAGCATTTGCCGGAACTAGAGCCTGCTGATTGTTCCGGTGTGTTACACTCTGAGCTAACCACTAGATAGTGTTCCGGAATTCAGCATTCGAAACTTCTTAATCTAGGACTTAAGGAGTTGTGTTTGTATTCCTGGCATTGACATTCATTCCATAAGCTCTATGAGGAGGCATGATCTGAAAGCGCATATTGAAGGATTAGCACGAGGAATTAGATCATACGTTATGCACGATAAGAGTAACAAAGAAATTGAAGTTTTTCATAAAACACTTTGCAGCCTCCTTCTCATTAGATGTGGTGCACTTCACCCCATGAAAAAGACTCTACTTAGTGCTGATTTTCAGACATCCTAGGACACTTAAACATAAGGCTTTGATACCAAGTTTGTCACGCCCCGAGGTACCCCCTGGACGTGGACGCGGAACCTAGTATCATGAGTGACCCCAAGCTAACCCTCCTGGCATAATCATAAGCATATAAAAGAAAAAACAAGAAATAAAACTATGAAGACGCTAAATCATGTGAAAATCTGAAATGATGGGGAATACACATATACTAGATCTGAAAATACGAAAAAGGAGAGTTTGAATACAAATGAAAGTCAAACTCTAATGCTAAAGCTAAAACTAATTATGTCTGAAATAAGGCCCCTCTACTGACTAGAAATGCTGGGACACGCCCCAGCTAGATCTATCAAAAATTAATCTAAAGCGAAAAGCGAGAAAATAATCATATCACTAGTCCTCGAAGAATGAGGACTCACCACTAATGCTGCTGAACTGCAGATCAGGAACCGATCGAAGCGTGATCTCACTACTGATGACCTAAACCTACATCACGAGAAGATGTAGCGTAGAGTATGCGTTAGTACTTGAAAGGTACTGAGCGTATAGGATAGAATAAAACTGAATAATAACATAACTGAATCAAAGCATATATCTGATCAATGAGATAAGATAAGCATGATACAAATTGAGAATACTGAACATGAAATAATTAATGCAATTACCTAGTTGATAACATACTGAGACTGAGTACTAAACTGTAACTGATGACTTGGTCAATGCAATGGAGTCTGACTGAACAGTAAGAGAGCTACTAATAACCGTCATAAAACTACGTGAGCTAAATGTGGAGTCCGATGTATATGCCCCATCGAGAGGACCCAATATACCCTGCCAGAGGTATACCTGCATGCTAGCGTGATCACTAAAATGATGCACATAGAGGGAACTTAGAACCTACAGGGCACGTAGTTGTGGGACTTGAGGGTGATTGGCGCTAGTTCACTCAGTATCAAGCTTTTCCTAGTTAGAATATATATAATTTAGTAATTTATGACTGAAATGTCGTAATTCTAGATAGCTCAAAATATAGACATACTAACTAAAAATGAAACATTAATGTACTGACAATGAAACATTCAAATCAAAGGCATGTATATCTGAATAAACTGACCTAGCATGTGTAATTCATGAACTAAAAGAACTACATAGTTAGGGTTCTGAATTTATGAAGAAATCTACGCAAAACCATACTAATATCATGATAATTTGATTAAGAACATTAAAACAACTAATTTATGATGTTCTTATCAAATTCTAGAAACTCTAGGTCTAGATAATATTAAGGGAATCAAGAATCTCACTGAATTCTAGAGACCTAAAGGGAGAAAGGAACACATTAGTGAATTACCACAAACCTGGTGATGAATTCCATGGAGAAATCTTTCAATTTCGGGGCTAGAACTAATGGAACCTTGTTGTGTTCTAGAACATGGGTTGCTCGACCTCTTTCTCCTCTTACGCTCTAATTTTTCTATGTTTCGTTGAATGATCTGACTTAGGTAAGTTGTAGTTATGTTTCTAGGCTGAAATTGACCAAAACCACGTAGTTTAGGGTGTAAACGACGTAGTTTAAGTGCCTAACAAATAGGGGAAAAGACCGAAATAACCCTACTTAAAAAATCTGGCGAGGCAGACCACGACCACTTTCACGGATCGTGAAAGAGACCACGGACCGTGGGACCGGTCATGGTCCTTGGCCAGTGGCTACTGGTTCTGGGTCTTTGTCCAGGATCACCTAACATGACCCATGTGGAGGACCACAGAGTGTGAAGTTCCCCGTGGTCCTTATTTGGGATATGGTCTCGAGGGTCGGGTCTGGGGTCTACTGGTTGGCCTTCACGGAAGCCCCCACGACCCATCCTCAGGACCACGGACCATGAATATCCTCTTGGTCCTCACTTAGCTGTGGAGGGTTTGAGGGCTAGGCTTGAAGGTCTATTGGTTCACCCTCCACGGACGCCACCACGGTTCGTCGTCAAGACCACGGCCCTGAAGGGTACCATGGTATGACGTCTGGGCCTGGTGTAGTCTAACTCCCCTCCACAGGCAGGTCAACCGACCGTGGACCCTATAACAGTCCGTGAACTCTACCGTGGTTCAATGGTTTAGGTAAGTTTTCGGCAATTTTTTTCTAGGTATGATTTTTGAGGTTTACAGAAACGGCAACAGAGCAGAGGAACACAGTGGTCTATTAGCTAGTGTAAAAATGTCGGATGATATACTTATGAATATCATCTCTCGTTGGCCCTTGAAGTTTGTTGTTCACTGTAAACTTCTGTCCAAAAATTTTAAAGGTACGATATCTCATCCTGAATTTTCCAAAACATTGTTCCAACGCAAAAAAGTCACTTCTACAAAACTCATATATTTAGTACATAATGGGAGATAAATCACACAATTCCCAAAAATCTCTTTTAACCCTATCACTCAATCTGTGACGACGTTATGATTTGGCGTAGAGATTTTGGGCTCATGTAATGGTCTGATTCTCTTTAAGTCAGAGAGAATTAGGGGTAACTATGTTTTCAATCCCTTAACTAGAGAGCATCAATTGATTCCATATCCAAATGCTCCTAGAAATGAGATATAAAAAACAGGCCTAGTGGTTGATTACCCTAATGCAGATCACTACAAATTGGTAACCATAAGTAACCTAGTTGAAAATTCCAACTTGTTCTACAAATTTCACAAACTTTCAATTGAGTGATCTGTCTTGTGGTGTGAAATCCAACTGAGAAACAATAGTTTCCTATCCTTACCTTACGGTAGTCTACCTGTTTATTGGCAAGATTCTCTGTATTTTCTAAAAACTGATGGTAGTGTGCTAGCTCTTGATACGAAGAAAGAATAGGGTATACTCATTGACCCTCACGAGTTTATTCATCATTATGTTCTTAGTTATGACAAAATTTTGACTGGTAGGGATATGGGTAGTAGCGATATATGGCTAGGGAGGGCGTAAGGTTTACTCACACTTGTTTGCATTTTCAGAAAGTACATTGTCATTGGAACTTATGACAGAGAAAGCAACTGTTGGAGGGTTTCCCATAATTGCGACAACTTTCTTTTAGGTCAGGTTGGCCACATTATGGGCTTTCCACTCTGGATCAACAGCAAGCAAGTGTCTTTTCTAGTATGACGTCCTTCAAAATAGTATCATGATATATACGAGTATGATACAAACATCAATGTGTACAAAAATGTTGCACTTCTGGACACACTTGATTATCCCATGTATTGCTTCCACCCAACAGTAGCTTGTGTCCTTATGACTCCCTCCAATTATGTAACGACTGCTCAGCAGGCATATATTGATGAAAAGTTAGATGAATTCAGAAAATTTATTATCGAAGGTACCAACTAGTTGAACTTTAAGTCTTTAGTTTTTCAGTTCATGCCAGAGAAGGAGATACATGAGAATAGTAGCTTAACTATACTTCCGATTCATTACTGAATTAAGGAACGAGTTTCACTAAACCAAAATAACCCAAATGAGTTGTGAGATCTTTATCAAGAAGAATGTTCTGTGGTTTTATATCATAGTGAATCATGTGTGTTTGACACTCTTGGTTAAGAAAATGAATTGCATTTGCCACATCTATTATTATATTCATTCTCTAATGTGTGGTCAAGCTACTCTGCTCATGTATATCATTCTCTGGCATAACTGAAAGACTAAAGACTTAAACTTCAATTAGTTGGTACCTTCAATAATAAATCTTCCGATGTCTTCCAACATTTTAGCAATATACGCCTGCTGAGCAGTCGTTACATAATTGGAGAGTGTCTTATGAACACAAGCTAATGTTGGGTGGAACCAATACATGGGATAATCAACTTTGTCCAAACCTGCAACATTTTTGCAGACATTGATGTTGGTATCATAATCGTATCGATCATGATACTGTTTTGGGGGACGTGGTACCAGAAAAGATAGTTGCTTGCTTTTGATCTAGACTGGAAAGCCTATAATATGGTCATCTGTACCTATAACAAAGTTGTCCAAAGTTTGGGAAACCCTCCAACAGTTGCTTGCTTTGTCGTAAGTGCCAATGACTATGTACTTTCTTAAAATGCATACAAGGGTAAGTAAACCTTGTGCCCTCCATAGCCGTATATCGCTACCTCTCATAACCTTAGCAGTCAAAAAAATTTCATAGTTGAGAACATAATGATAAATAAACTTGGGAGGGCCAATGTGTATACCCTCTTCTTTTTTTTGTATCAAGAGCTATAACACTACCGTCACTTATGAGAAAATATAGAGAATCATGCCAATATATAGGTGGACTACCGTAAGGTAAGGACATGAAACTATTGGTTCTCAGTTGGATTTAACGCCACAATCCAGATCGCTTTGATGAAAGTAAGAAAATTTTGTAGAAGAAATTGGAATTTTCAACCAGGTTACTTATGGCTAACAATTTGTATTGATATACATTAGGGTAATCAATCACTAGGCCTGTTTTTTCTAACTCATTTCTCAGAGCATTCAAATATGGAATCAATTGATACTCTCCAGTTAAGGTATTGAAAACATAGTAGTACCTAATTCTCTCAAACTTAAAGAGAATCAGACCATTACATGAGCCCAGAATCTCTATGCCAAACCATAATGTCATCACAGATTGAGTGATAGGGTTAAAGGAGATTTTTGGGAGTTGTCTGATTAATCTCCCATCATCTACTAAAGACATAAGTTGTGTACTGGTGAGTTTTTGGCACAGGAACAATGTTTTGGAAAATTCATGATGAGATATCTTACCTTTAAAATTCTTGGATAGAAGTTTACATTGAACAACAAACTTTAAGGGCAAGCAGGAGATGATCTCCATAACTATATCATCCGACATTTTTACATTCGTTGATAGACCACTGTGTTCCTCTGCTCTATTTCCATTTCTCATGCCCTTAATTCTTTCTATTCTATTTTTAGAGTCTATTAAGGAAGACAACAAATGTTTTGCCCTAAAACAAGTTGGTATTAAATAGTATAAAACATTATTAGGGAAATCTCTGAGGTAATTCGGTAGATTATGTTGAACAATCATTGATGGCCCTATAATAAATCATTCTTATTAATAAATAAAAACAACAAACAATATATATTGTTCAAATTAATATATCCCGCTTATGATTATAACTGTGTTTAATCAATTCTTAAATTTTGTTTATTTAAGGGTATGACACGTCAATTCCATATATGCATACTATTAGCTAATTCCCCAACCAATGTGGAACTCTAACACCAGCCTACACGCCCAAGCCCAAGCCTAAGCGCAATTGGAGTATGTATCGAAAGTCCAAATGGACATGAATCTGATACTATGTAAAGATATGACACCTCAACACCAAAATTTAGCTACAGAGGGGAGGATTATTACTTAATCCCATACAAGGTTCATCATTATTTGGTCTCCCGCTCCACGCTCAAGTTGGGTTAATCGTATAACGGGCATTAGAGTGGGTCAGAGTCCGACATTGGTTGGGAAACGAAATGGTTAGGTTATATGGATTTGACTAATCCTTCTCGCATGAGCTAGATTTTGAGTTAAGTTAGTTCTATGTGTTATATCCTTACATTTGGAAAATCCTTCTTTCATGAGCAAGATTTTGAGCAAAGTTAGGTCTATGTGCTATACCTTTAAATTTAATATAATATGTATAAAAATACTTTTTTATATTTGGTCCTATTTGATATATTTATAATGTACCATACTCTAGATGCAATAACATTAACCCAATTACCGCTAACTGTTCAGTGGGAGCTTGGAGTGAGACACTCGGGAAAGGACACGCCATTGAAGTAAGGCCTAACTTGAAACTATGTAACGTGGTTTGACCAATCATAGCTGATCACTATTGTTGCTAAAAGGAAAATCTATTACCACTAAATATCTTTTATGTTGTAGTAACTTGAACTACTGCAACCTAGTTCCTCCACAGACCTGCTAAGGACATGGTCTTCTTTTATTTTTTGTCAATCATTGAAACATGATTTCATCTCAGATCAACACAAGTACTTTTGGTTCTATATGGAGAAAAAAAGGTCATAGATATATCATTCGAAGGTAATCCCTCAAGTTAGCTATGTAGGATATACAAATATGACAATATTAGGTTGGATAGAAAAAAGGAAAATGCTTCTTGAAAATCAACAAGGTGAAGTATAAGTAGAAAGTTTAGAGTAATAAGCCTCCGGCAATTAGTGTATCATATCATATTATAGATTAGGAACATTGATATACTTTTAAACTTGTCTGCAAATTTCATTTTGACATACTAACTATGGCTTGTTCCAATTGAGCATATGAAAACATTGGAACAAAATAAAAACATAATATGTGACGATGTTTAATTTACAAAGACATTGTTCAGAAAATGGTTCATCTTAGCTTTCTCTCTCTGGTGTGCTTGAGTTGACTTACATGAAATTACACTTGGATGTTAAGGAAATTATATCTACTATTTAAACACTTCCATATTAATTGTTAATTGGAAGTCTCCTATTTTTATTTGAAAAAAATAAAAGGTTCAATCAAATAGTGTCAAGCGAATTTAAAATGGAAGATTCCCCAAACATCTTGGCATGTCAATGCTAAAATCTTTCATATATTGGAATACATTTCTTCAAATGCGCATAAAATAAATGAAGAAGTTTTTCTTCGAATGCAAAAACCATGTCTATTACAATGTTTAACTATGTCCTCAAACTCCTAGAAATAACAAATTATAGGCATATATAAATATTGAAGAGCAGAAAATCACCTATTCTTCTCCTCCTCCGACTGATTCCTCTTCTTCTGATGATTCTCTTCTTTGATGGAAATACCTTGACAAAGTTATATATGAAATTTGTGAAGAATTATAAATGATTTAGACTTGTTGGCTCAGTTGAGATATTTTAAACAAAATTTTGAAAGGAATCTCTAATCCTGACTTAAAGTGTCATTTAGGACAAAATGGAATTGAAACTGATTGGTACCTTCAATGATAAATCTTCTGATGTCATCTAAGTTTTTGCAGCAGTATAAGACTGATTAGCAGTCATTACATTAAAGGAGGACATCTTATGGACACAAGTTAACATTGGATGAAGGCAATAGATGGGATAATTAACTTTCTCCAACACTGCAGCATTTTTGTACCCATTGATATTTGTATCATACTCGTATAGATCATGATACTGTGTTGAGCGACATTTTACCAGAAAAGACACTTGTTAGCTTTTGATCCAAACCGAAAAGCCAATAATAATGCCTCTAGACTTAAAACGAAGTTGTCCAAAGTGTGGCAAACCCTCTTACGACTGCTTGCACTGTTATAAGTAGCAAGGACTGTGTACTTTCTCAAACTCTATATCTTCAGGGAAAGTGAACGTTGCGCCCTCCGTAGCCATATATCTTCACCTATAAAAAATTTACCGTAGCTTATATCATAATGACGAAGAAACTCAGGATGGTCGATTAGTATGTGAATTTTGTAGAATAAGTTGGAATTTTCAACCCGCTTACTTATGGTTACCAATTTGTAGTGATCTGCATCCAGGTAATTAATCTGCAGGGTGAGGTCACCACAATATATCTTCCTGCTATTCCATAATATATTTATCTTGCTCTCATGTCGTTTGGCATGTTGAAATTTGGTCTCAATAAGGACTCCTATTTCAAACCCTATTCCCTCTCCTCTCGTATACATTTCTCCCATTAAGTAGTGTATTATTTGCAATTATCGGACTACCAAAGAATGTATCAAAGAATAATGAAAAAAATTAATTTTTGTAATTGGGAAATTCCGGGGTTTTTGTGAGTGGGGAAACTTATTGGATGTAGTTGTTGACACCCAATTTTGACCGTCCCCAATATAAATTAATCATCGAGCTTCTTTCATTTTAAACGATTTAAAATAATTGGTTTTATAAATTTCAAAAACAGTTATTTTAAATAAATTATGTCACTTATTATAACTTTTAGACAATACTTATATTTTACATGTCTATATATATAATTGATATATTTTAGGAACATTCGAAAATTGTCTCAAAAGGATTTTAGCTTTATTTAAATATTTGGCTATTTGGTTTAAATTAATTAATAGCTTATATTTTGAGTTAATTAGTTTATAATTAAGTTAATTATTATATAATTATGTGTCTAATTAGTATATTTTATGAATGTTCGAAAATCATCTCAAAAAGATTTTTAATTTTAGTAGGTATTTTATTAAATTAGTTTAGTTTAAATTATGGTTTTAATTTTGAGTCATTTAAGTTTAATTAAGTTAATTATTTTATCTTGTTAAATTTAAGAAGCTTGTTAATTAATCTTGTTTAAATTCATCTCATTTAGATTTAGCCGAATTTACAAGTTAAATTCAATTCGGTTAATTTTGTAACCACAATTGGCCGATTATGAATTCATTTGGCTACCTTACTTTAAACTCCATCTTTAAGACCAAGATTGGGCCGACAATACTAATATTTCCAAACCTTTCTTCTTTTCAAAATTCCTCGATTCCAACTTTCTCCAATGTCGGCCCATTTCTTTTAAAACTCGGCCCAATTAGCTGATAAACAGCAAGACCCATCAGCATACAACCCATTCCCAACAATACTACCATCTGAAACATTCCAAACCCACAAAATCAACACACCCGACCGACCCCACCACGTTTCTTCTTCTTCTCCAACGTTAAAAGTGATACACGGCATCTAGCCCTTTCTCCCCAACGTTCACAATCCCAGGCAGCAACATCCAAATGGAAAGCAACGCCAATACACGTTGTCTTCACGGAAAACAGTTATTTTAAATAAATTATGTCACTTATTATAACTTTTAGACAATACTTATATTTTACATGTCTATATATATAATTGATATATTTTAGGAACATTCGAAAATTGTCTCAAAAGGATTTTAGCTTTATTTAAAAATTTGGCTATTTGGTTTAAATTAATTAATAGCTTATATTTTGAGTTAATTAGTTTATAATTAAGTTAATTATTATATAATTATGTGTCTAATTAGTATATTTTATGAATGTTCGAAAATCATCTCAAAAAGATTTTTAATTTTAGTAGGTATTTTATTAAATTAGTTTAGTTTAAATTATGGTTTTAATTTTGAGTCATTTAAGTTTAATTAAGTTAATTATTTTATCTTGTTAAATTTAAGAAGCTTGTTAATTAATCTTGTTTAAATTCATCTCATTTAGATTTAGCCGAATTTACAAGTTAAATTCAATTCGGTTAATTTTGTAACCACAATTGGCCGATTATGAATTCATTTGGCTACCTTACTTTAAACTCCATCTTTAAGACCAAGATTGGGCCGACAATACTAATATTTCCAAACCTTTCTTCTTTTCAAAATTCCTCGATTCCAACTTTCTCCAATGTCGGCCCATTTCTTTTAAAACTCGGCCCAATTAGCTGATAAACAGCAAGACCCATCAGCATACAACCCATTCCCAACAATACTACCATCTGAAACATTCCAAACCCACAAAATCAACACACCCGACCGACCCCACCACGTTTCTTCTTCTTCTCCAACGTTAAAAGTGATACACGGCATCTAGCCCTTTCTCCCCAACGTTCACAATCCCAGGCAGCAACATCCAAATGGAAAGCAACGCCAATACACGTTGTCTTCACGGAAAACAAATAGCTTTTCCGCGTCTTCCGCCTCTGCCAGAGCAGGCGAACAGTAGTCTTGTTCCAGTCCTGAGCCTCTGCGATTTTCGTCCTTGTGACCTTGAGATGGAGCCACGTCGACGTCCAAGGACAAGTCTTTGATCCCAAGCGTCGAATTCCCCTTTCCTCTTTCAGAATGAGGCCAAAATCGCAGCAAAGGGTGTTTAACCAAAATGGTGAAAGGTTTTTGAAATTTGAATTTATTGGGCCTTGATTCCCATCCTCATTGGATCCTTTTCCCCTTTTTTTTTAACCCTAAATCTTCCACTATAAGTATTTTGTTCTTCTACATACCGAAAAAATAATAATTTGGGGGGACTATTTTTTTGGGGAGTTAAAAATTTGAACTAAGGCAGAGAAAGTTGGTTTTTTTTAGAGCCAAGATATAGAGAGTGCTTACACACATATTAGCCAAAAAATATATAGCAAGACATTTAAGGCAGAGGATATTTTAGTTTCGATTGAAATACCACGTTCCTATTCCGCTTCGCCATCGGTTTCTTCGATTTTCGTTTGGGATTT
>NW_006239610.1:186829-192641 GCF_000226075.1 Solanum tuberosum | reverse complement strand
TTTTTTCATTAACTTTAAGATTAAAATAAAATATATAATATGTGTATGTCTAATTTTAATATTAAATTTAAGAGTAAATAAATAATAAAAAAAAATACAAAATAATTCAAAATTTTACATTGTATCCTAGGCATTTAGATTCATTTTACTTTATTTAGTTTTATGTATAAAGGAAAAAATATTTGGTTTTTTTTAATGACTAGATGAGTTTTAGAAATATTAAAAAATACTTGTTTCGATAAGAATGCGGTTGCGCTTTTTTTTTTAGGCATAAAAAAAATCAAGGATGCAGTGATGCACCTTGTCCAATAATATAATTAAATTTTATTAATCTAAAGTAGAGACTTATATAAAAAAACAAAAAAGATTATTAGGTGTGATGCAAAGAAGATAATTATGTCTCCAAATGTCAAGATCGAGAATGCCGTTATGCATCCGATTTAAAACTAATAAAATTCAACTATTAAAAAATAAGCAAATCATGGCGTATAAACACAAATTATCCAAAAACGTATCAAGATAAGTATAAGTCAATAAAAGCGACCGTGCTAGAACCACGGGACTCGAGGGGTGCCTAATACCTTCCCCTCGGTCAATAGAATTCCTTACCCGAATTTCTGGTTCGCAGACTAATATAAAGAGTCATTTCCTTTAGATTAAGGATTAAATAAAAAGGTGACTTGGAACACCATAACTCAATTCCAAGTGGCGACTCTGAAATTATAAAATAATCTCTTAATCAATAACGTCACTTTAATTGGAAAAACCCTTACCGCCGATGTGCGCAAAAATGGGTGTGACATCTCTGGCGACTCCGCTAGGGACTAACCAGAATTCGAGCTTTATTATATTGACTTTTACTTAATCTTATTATTATTTTGTTGAGATATTTGTGTATGCTTGTCTAATGTGCTACTTATTGCTTTGATATTTATTGAATTGTATTAAATTGTTTTAATTTGCACATCCATTTTAATTCTTTAAATACACTTAACACACGTTCACAGGAATGCAGTTGTGCATCCTACTAACCCTTGAGATAAAGCTGAAGTGTCTGGGCACCCAGTGAAGGATTTTAGTCACAAATGTTAGGCAGGGTTGGACCAACAATGAAGTCAAAATAGCGCTGCTACCGATAAATTGCCCCTCCCTGACTCGAGTTGTCCACTCGGGTAAGTCAGTCTAGATATCTATCTTATTCAGGTTTGAACTTAGTAAAACTAGAACATAGACATGGTTATCCCTAAAAGACTCTGATTATTTGCATTATTTTCATGTGACTTAGTGAGCCTCAAAACAAGAGTTGGGTCCGTTCAGGACAAGTATCCCTCTCTTACTTGACCACTTAGCTCATTTTATGTGCCACATGAAAATGCATTTATTTGAAAGTCTTTATAAGTTGACGCATTTTAGTATGACTAATGCAATGAATTTTTTTTATCTTTTGATCTTATTTAAAAAAAAAAAAAGGGAGAAAACACGAAAATATTTCTTCTTTTAGAAGTTATTATACATTTCTTAAAATAAAATAAAAAAAATTGCATTAATTAATGAAAAGAATAATAATATTTTTATTTAGATTTTTTTTCATAAAGTTTGTAAAAAGAAAATTCAAAATATTTTACATTTCATAATACTTTGAAAAGTTACATTTGTCAAAAATAAAAAAAATTAATATCTTAAAAGTTTTTTTACTGTCCAATCTGGACGAACTACGCACACCTGATTCTCATCTCAATGAGATACGTAGGCAACCCTCTTTGGGTTCGGTGATCTTTATTCAAAAAAATAAATAAACTCTTTTTTCAAAAGTTAAAAAAAAAACAAAAACAAGAAGATTTAATCTTTATCAAAAACAAGTTTTTATTAATTTTCTTTTAATAATTCAAATAAAAAAAAGTTAAAGAATTTCATCTTAATGTTCTAAAAAGAAAAGCTTAGTTATTGAGTTTTTGAAAAAATGTGCAAAGATCTTAGTCATGTTCGCAAGCGTGTTATGTACGCAATCTCAAACGGATTTGATCAATGCATTATTAAATCATTTAAAAAAAAAAACTTATAAATGAAGAAGGTCTAATCCTAACAAGCATTATTATATATGCACAGTTAAATTAATATAAGGTGGTTGATTTGTGGTTAAGCTGGCATCACATCCCTTTAATACAAGGTCAAAAGGGAAAAAGAAAATGACTCACAAAGACGGAAATGAGTCGGACAATGATGAGGTTCAGAACCAGATGATGTCACAAGAAACAGTGTCAGCCGAATAGATAAGGATACTAAGACAGTAAATGACAGAGATGTACGAAGCTTGGATGAGTGGAAAAGCTCCACCGTCTTCAATCCGTGACTATCTAATAACAAATATGTCATCCCCTGTCCAAGTATCGATAAGTGATCAAATTTATCCACCTGGATTTGGTCCCGCATCCAACGTAGCTGGAATTTCTACGGTGCGCCCTTTGAGTATGCCTATGACAAGTAATCCACTATTCATTCCAACTGCACCGACTAATGTCGTTCAGCAACCTATAATGGAGCCAAAATCCATCAACGATCCTCCATCCAAAGTTCAATATGATCGAGATTATACTCCTGAATTGAATTTTAAAATTCCAGGCTCTTACCCTCACACTCATCAGTATAGTTCCCCTGTTGAAGCTGAAAAAGCTGTTGAGAACGAGGAACATGAAGAAATGATTAGAAAAATGAAGAGTTTGGAACAGAGTGTGAGAGATATGCAAGGATTGGGAGGTCACAAAAGTGTCTCGTTCAATGATTTGTGCATGTTTCCCTATGTTCATTTGCCCATCAGTTTTAAAACACCAAAGTTCGAGAAATATGATGGACATGGAGATCCTGTAGCTCATTTAAAGAGATATTGTAATCAATTGAGAGGGGCTGGAAGCAAAGAAGAATTGCTCATGGCTTATTTGGGGAAAGTTTGATGGGAATTGCCTCAGAATGGTTCATAGACCAAGATACTTCTAACTGGCATACATGGGATGATTTGGCTCGATGTTTTGTTCAACAATTTCAATATAACATTGACATAGTTTCAGATCGTACTTCACTTTTCAACATGAGGAACAAGACCACCGAAAATTTTCGTGAATATGCTATTAGGTGGAGGGAGCAAGCTGCTAGGGTTAAGCCACCAATGAAAGAGTCTGAAATGATTGATGTTTTTCTCCAAGCGCAAGAACCAGATTACTTTCATTATTTACTTTCCGTTGTTGGAAAAACATTTGTTGAAGTTATTAAGATTGGTGAAATGGTGGAAAATGGCATCAAGTCTGGAAAGATTGTAAGTCAAGCTGCTTTGAAAGCCACAACACAAGTGATTAAAAATGGATCGAGAAATCTTGGGGGAAAAAAAATGAAGGAGGATGTAGCGAATGTTATGTCAGACACACAAAAAAGTCCAAGGGGTCCACTTTATCAATCTGCACCACCTCAATACCATCACTATCTCCCTATGCAAGACACATAATATTCTATCGTTCCACCTCAATATGCGGTCTATAATGCACAACAGTATGCATACCCACCAAACTATCCTTAATGGCGAGCGCCAACATATCAAAATGTTCACCCTTTTTCTCAAAATTTTCGAGCACCGTATAATCTCCGTCCAACACAAGGATTTGGAGGAGGTCAAAGGCCTAGAAACAATTTCACACCAATTGGAGAGTCTGACATGGGTTTATTTAATAAGTTGAAACATTTGAAGATAATAGAATCGATTCCTCAAAATTATGTGGATCCACATGCAAAGGGTTTTAATCCTACAGCACGATGTGCATACCATTCTGATGCTCCAGGGCACAATATTGAAGATTGTCTTAATATTAAAAAAAAGGTGGAAGAGATGATTCAAACAAAGATGATTGTAGTTCAAAATGATGACCCCCCAAATGTTACTAAGAATCCTCTACCGGCGCATAGTGATGTACACTTTATCGAGATGATATGTGATGACAAAGAATATGACAATTCTGAAGAAAAGACAATAGAAATTGGTAGAGCTTTTACGAAGGCTAACGTGCAAAGCAGTGGCTAAAAAGTTCAGCTTGGTGATTGAGAGACACTCTTCTTTTTTCTAAAAAGAGTGTATAGATAGTTTATTTTGTCATCATTTCTGCTATACAATCATTTTCATTTTTAGTAAGTCAAATCTTTCTATCATTTCTCTTATGCGTTTGTTTGTTGAGTCTTGTCGTAGTTTGGGTTATTATAGAGTTGTGACCTAAATTTAGTTTGTTGTCTTGTCACCAAGTCATTTTTTTAAATCTTTAATATAATCTTTATTTTGTGTCACTTTGATCCGTTCTATTTAGCATTCCACATATAGATCTCTTTTCAATTCAATTTTGTGACATGATATGCAAGAGAATTTGGTCAGATCTTAAGATTATATTTAGTCATGGGATGAATACATCGAAGGAGTCAAAAAAAATAAATTGAGGAAATGAATAAAGGACTTAGACACCTTGATACTTCCTTTAGTATCAAAAAAAAAAAAAAAGGAAAAATTTCATCTGACTTGGCATGTCATTTGTTGTCAAGAAGGTATTACTCAAATGGAGATTCTCAGCTACAAACATGCAACAAAATGATATACATATTCATCAATACATATGTTGCAAAGAAAAATTGTATGATTTTCACTTCACAGCTTAAAGGGAATTGTTTGTATTTGACATTTTTAATAATTGATATGACGAAGGCATTTCATTCTACTATCCAAACACCGTGTAATCCTTTGCTATCCCTTTTGAGCTTTAATTTTATTTTCTTTCATACCTCTCTTTTGGAATCAAAATACAGTAAAAAAAAAAAAATAGGTCAAGAAAAGAGAAAAGTGAAAAAAGAGTTGAAAAAAAAAAGTTAGAGAAAAAATAAATCCAATAACAACAAAAAACAAACTTCTTGAACTACGTTCGACCTGATTCTTGCTTTAACAAGATACGTAGGCAACCTTATTTTGAGGTTCGGTCCAAGCAAAAAAAAATCTAGAAAATCCTCATCACAAAAACTGGGGAAAAAATAATAATAATAATAATAATATTATTATTATTATTTTATTTTATTGTATTTTTGTAAAAAGAGTCGATTTCAAAAGTTGTAAGTCTTAACCTTGTTACGCAGTATCTTTGAGCTTTCATGCCAATCCTTTCATTTTAACCCTGTCCAAAAGCCACGTTACAATCCAAATAAAGACCTTCTGATCAATTTTTAACAATGACAAGTCAAGCAAGCTTTCAGTGTTGATTATATAAGGAAAAATGTTATGCCACTCGCATAAGGAGTGAAAAATGAGGGAATCTTATCGATAGAAATCCTCAAAATCCCTATAGGAGAACATTTGAGTCGAGAGAAAGTAAAAATGAGAGAGTCTTATTGGTGAAAAGCCTTAGGGCACCATAAGACGATAGTGAGTGAGAGATAAGGAAAAAAAAAGACTTGTTAGTGAAAACCTTTCGAGGCACCACCAATCAAGTGTTAGTCATAAATCTAGTGCAAAAGTTGGATTATAAGAGTGATTTCAAAGTTGAAAGTTTGACAAAGATGAAGTTTAGATTGATTGGACAGACCAGACCATTTAATCCAAAATGCTTGTCATGATCATTAGAATTGACAACCACTATCAATGGAATCCATTTATTTATTTTATTTTATTTTTCTCTAAAGGATCAAATATTATTTCTTGTTATTTTGTGTCTCTGTCAATTCGATCTTGAGATAGTCTTCATTAAGCAAGCAGAAAATGATTTCAAAATTGCTACCATCTCTTCAATTGCACAAAACA
>NW_006239610.1:185269-186341 GCF_000226075.1 Solanum tuberosum | reverse complement strand
AAAAAAATTATTGCATTGTTTCTCCTATGATAAACATTTTCTAGTGTGAGACAATTATTTTCATGTTTTTTTATTTTATTTTATTTATCTATTTATTTATTTATTTATTTATTTTACTAGGATAAACATTTCCTAATATAAGACATTTAAAAAACTAAAGAAAAAAGGGGATAAAATATTGTGGTGATTTTATTTGATGATTTTGTTAATTGAGATCTTCCTAAGTACTGAGATTTAGTTTAGCAGGACCCTCATACATAATGAGATTTAGATTAGCAGGACCCTCATACATAATAGAATTTAGTTTAGCAGGACCCTCCTACATTATGGGATTAGCAGGACCCTCCTACATAATGAGATTTAGTTTAGCAGGACCCTCCTACATAATGAGATTAGCAGGACCCTCATACATAATGAGATTTAGACTAGTTGGACCCTCATCATAATGGGAATTAGAGTAGCAGGACCCTACTAAACAATGGGAATTAGCGTAGCAGAACCCTTCTAAACAATGGGAATTAGCGAAGCAGGACCCTCATAAACAATGGGAATTAGCGTAGCAGGACCCTCCTAAACAATGAGAATTAGAGTAGTAGGACCCTTCTAAACAATGGAAATTAGCGTAGCAGGACCCTCATAAACAATGTGAATTAGCGTAGCAGGACCTTCCTAAACAATGGGAATTAGCATATCAGGACCCTCCTACATAATGAGATTAGCTTGCAGGACCCTCCTACATAATGAGATTAGCTTGCAGGACCCTCCTACATAATGAGATTAGCTTGCAGGACCCTCCTACATAATGAGATTAGCTTGCAGGACCCTCCTACATAATGAGATTAGCTTGCAGGACCCTCCTACATAATGAGATTAGCTTGCAGGACCCTCCTACATAATGAGATTAGCTTGCAGGACCCTCCTACATAATGAGATTAGCTTGCAGGACCCTCCTACATAATGAGATTAGGACCCTCATACATAATGGGATTTAGATTAGCAGGACCTTCCTAAATAATGAGATTAGATTAGCAGGACCCTCTTACATAATGAAATTTAGATTAGCAGGACCCTC
>NW_006239610.1:183584-185245 GCF_000226075.1 Solanum tuberosum | reverse complement strand
CTTCTACATAATGGGATTATCAGGACCCTCCTACATAATGGGATTTAGGTTAGCAGGACCTTTCTACATAATGAGATTATCTTGCAGGACCCTCCTACATAATGGGATTAGCAGGACCCTCCTACATAATGAGATTTAGATTAGCAGGACACTCCTACATAATGGGAATTAGAGTAGCGGGACCCTCAATGGGATTTAGATTAGCAGGACCCTCCTACATAATGTGATTTAAATTACCCTCCTACACAATGGGATCTAGATTAGCAGGGCCTTCCTACATAATGTGATTTAGATTAGCAGGACCCTCCTACATAATGGGATTAGCAGGACCCTCCTACATAATGGGATTAGCAGGACCCTCCTACATAATGGGATTAGCAGGACCCTCCTACATAATGGGATTAGCAGGACCCTCCTACATAATGGGATTAGCAGGACCCTCCTACATAATGGGATTAGCAGGACCCTCCTACATAATGGGATTAGCAGGACCCTCCTACATAATGGGATTAGCAGGACCCTCCTACATAATGGGATTAGCAGGACCCTCCTACATAATGGGATTAGCAGGACCCTCCTACATAAGTAGCAGGACCCTCCTAAACAATGGGAATTAGAGTAGCAGGATCCTCCTAAACAATGGAAATTAGCATTGCAGGACCCTCTTGGACAATGGGATTAGTAGGATCATCCTACATAATAGGATTTGGTTACTTTCTCCTAGGATAAACACTTCCTAGTATGAATTTATCTATTTATTTTAAAAATTATCTGCTAATAACTCACAAAATTTTTCCAGTGAAAACTGGGGCAAATTTTTTTTGTGTATTTCTTTTGTTTGTGATAGTTTTCAGGGTTCTTCAAGCGAAACGTGGATTGAAAATTCAAGAACAAAGTTTCAACTCTTTTTCAAAATGATCAATTTCATGATAGCCAGAATCAGCTTCTTCAATGCATGTAGCAGCCTGACTTCCTGACATCTACTTCTATTCAACTACTGATCAACAAAACAAGCAGTCATTCAAGAACATTTTCAATGTGTCATTTTGATGAGTGCCAAAAACTCACTCTATGTGGCAAGTTGAGCCTCGAATCCATTCAAGATCAAGATACTCACCAAAATCAAGGTGATATCTCAAATTCAACACTCAAGTGAAGACTCAAGAGAAGCTACATAGATAGGAGCTTGTACTTTTATTTTCCTTTTGACTGTTAGCTTTCATTTTTTTTATGTAAGGATAAGAACCGTGACCTGGAGCCTCAATGGAACCTCACTTAACTTCAAACCCATCACCTCATTTCCTTGAACTACATGTGACCTGATTCCCTTATAACCCGGGATATGTAGGATGTTCAAAACTACGACTCGGTCGCACAAACTTTTCCTTCAAATACAAGTTCGGTCAAAATTTGTCACGTTATCTACTTCTTTGTCTGAAAACTCTTCGTGTTTGCAGTAAAAGAGGGGCAAACTGTAGACACGTAATTTTTGACCAAACTTGATATTTTACACAAATTTTAGTGGTTAAATATTTCTTTTACGTTTAAATTAAATATTTTGGTTTTATCATATTTTAGTAAGTTTAGTGTAAAAATATTTGAAAACCACAAAAATAGAGTCATGTTTTAAGTTAAGTTTTGTTTTCAATTTATTCAAAAGA
>NW_006239610.1:182172-182763 GCF_000226075.1 Solanum tuberosum | reverse complement strand
TATTATATTATATTATTAAAAATAACTAAATAATAATAACTTACCCTCACTCCCACTTTCTCTACCAATTACCCCACCCTTACCTACATTATCCCCATTATCCCATAATATATACTCCACTCAACTCCCTTAATCGGAAACACATATACTACACCACTTCATCCATACACACAACACGACATACTGACCAACATACACAAAAACAAAAAATGGATAGAAAATCAAAAGAAGAAAAAACGGACAACACTCAAGAAAACAAAAAGAAAAACTTTCCATTTTATCTGACGATCCTCTTAAAATTCCACCAACACATTCACATTCCTCTTCCTTTCTCATTATTATTTTCATATAAACACCATACATATACCACCACACACACCTACAAAAAAATTGTGGGTATTCTAATCGAGCTTCAGTTAACATTTTGCGGTATTCAACTTTACCTTATCTTTCTATTTATTTATTTATGGAATTTGATGTAATTTTATGACAAGTTCTTTTTATATTTTGTTTCATTCATGAATTTGATTGGGATGATTAATTTGTTAGTTGTTATATCTCTATTTCATGAATAAGGTAGCTTTAATCGAT
>NW_006239610.1:181340-181976 GCF_000226075.1 Solanum tuberosum | reverse complement strand
TTTATAAAAAAAATGAGTTTTATTTTTTACAATTCGTTGTTGTTTTGTTTGATTAGAATGTGTATGCCTAATTTTTTTCATTAACTTTAAGATTAAAATAAAATATATAATATGTGTATGCCTAATTTTAATACTAAATTTAAGAATAAATAAATAATAAAAAAAATACAAAATAATCCAAAATTTTATATTGTATCATAGACATTTAGATTCATTTTACTTTATTTAGTTTTATGTATAAAGGAAAAAATATTTGCTTTTTTTTTTTAATGACTAGATGAGTTTTAGAAATATTAAAAAATACTTGTTTCGATAAGAATGCGGTTGCACATTATTTTTGAGGCATAAAAAAAATCAAGGATGCAGTGATGCACCTTGTCCAATAATATAATTAAATTTTATTAATCTAAAGTAGAGACTTATATAAAAACAAAAAGATTATTAGGTGTGATGCAAAGAAGATAATTATGTCTCCAAATGTTAAGATCGAGAATGCAGTTAGGCATACGATTTAAAACTAATAAAATTCAACTATTAAAAAATAAGCAAACCATGGCGTATAGACACAAATTATCCAAAAATATATCAAGATAAGTATAAGTCAATAAAAGCGACCGTGCTAGAACCACGGGACTC
>NW_006239610.1:168606-181163 GCF_000226075.1 Solanum tuberosum | reverse complement strand
AGATACTATCAATCCACACTCTCTAATTAATGAAAAAAAATTCAATGTCACATGAATTCTCTGTAAAAACATTTAGCGAGGAGTGAGACACTAGCTGAATGAGTAATAATACTTAACCACGATAATTTTTTAGAGGGACAAGTCAGAAAACATGCTAGTATGTTAATCAACATAATGAAATCAATGCCCTTTCAGAAACGGTAATAATATTCAATCTTATTTATCTCATGTAAGCAAAATCAATGTAAACTTTTAGAAACAAACTTAGAAAAACACTCTCATATCAATCTTATATATTTGGGAGGTTCCCAAGGATGAATCATGTAAACAGTGTGACCTTCTCTTTAAGAAGTAACCAGTAACAATGAACTCCTCATAAGGAGTTAAATATTCATAATGATAGATCCCTACTCGAGGGATATCGTAATGGTATGGTAGTTCTACCTTCCCACTAGCAAGGGTTTTATTGGTAATTTGTAACTACAAGGTGCACCAGGTCTAACGAACCCGCCGTTAGCTACGGGATTCATCAAGGTCTACTCCTTTTTTAAACTTTTCCTGTAATCAGTAGAAGCATTTCAAAATCGAACAGAGCATTTAAATCTTATTAAATCATATCATTTCAAAGTTTAACAATCACCTGTCAAAATACTATTTCTCAAATGAGTGTAAAACCTTTTCAATACCAGTAATCATATCTTGTAAGAAAGGGATCATCTCAAATAATCTTTTCAGTATCATATCAAGTAAAAGACTTGTCCCACATGCAAGTTCAAAACATTCAGTAACACATTTACTTTATAAACCATGTAAAAATCATGAAATTTGTGAAATACAAATTGTGGTAAGATTACCACTCACAGTACTAGTGCTGAAATACCAAGCTCGTAACTCGAGTAATCCGTATGAATCCCTTTGGTCAATCTATAATCACATTCAAACCAATTTCCAGTTAGATTCTATGTTTAAGCTAATTTTATAACTATTTAAAATATTCAGCCCTCAAGTTTCAGGTTTGATTCTCAATATATTAAAGTATTTTATTCTGTAACGATATATTCCTTCAATTTCAGCAGCAACAAGTTAAAAGCTCTAAGTATTCATATATTGTGGTTGCTCAAACAATTTTCTTAGCTATTACTACAATTAACAACAACTCAAGCCCAACATTACAATGTAATTCCAACTAATGTTACTGGGAGCATATCTGGCAGTAGGAGTAGTATAAACTATACTTCTATCTATAGGTATTCTCATGACCAAATCCATTGATCAATCATGTATCTTGATACTCATAAAATAGATAGAAATATATATATGATTTATTGTCTGTACAACCATTGTTGTTCAATTATTAGCCTTTAGTAATTAAATTTCAACACCTACTTTGAATGACCTAACTAATAATCTTGGAGGAGCTGTAGTAGAAGAAAAGTAACAATGATTTACCTCAAACCTGGAAGCGAAACCTTCGAATAAGTCTCTTTCTCCTTCTTCTCCCTCACCCTTCCGTTCTTTCTTCTCTTTCTTGGTCCTTCGCTGGAAACAAAAACGCAGCAACTAGCGTTTATTTCTCCTTTTTTTTTCTTCGCTGAAAATTACAGCAGTTGTTGCTGCCTAGGGCTTTTAGCCCAATCTCTCTCTTCTTTTACTTTTTAAAAAATAACTAATGACTCATTTGCCCTTAACTTAAATTATAGGGCATTACATTCTCCTCACCTTAAGAAATTCGGTCCCCGAATTTAAACAAGTGTGTACCTGTAGGCCGAAACAAGTGAGGATACTTGACTCGCATATCATTTTCCAACTCCCAAGTAGCTTCTTCAATAGTCTGTTTTCTCCATAAGGCTTTCATGGACATAATTTCTCTTGACCTTAACTTTCTTAGTTGTTTGTCAACAGTAGTTACTGGTTCCTCTTCATATGTTAAGTTCTCATCAATTTGTATAGTCGGTGCTTCAAATACATGAGAGGAGTCTAAGATAAATTTTCTTCGCAGACTTAGAACATTGGACGAGTACCATACATCTCGAGGGAAGTTCTAACTGATACAACACTACTCTCTCCCAGTCCAGAAATCTTATATGGCCTTACATATCTCGGCTCAATTTAGCTTCTTCTTCTTCTTTTTCTGTTGAATTACTTCATGCCTTTTATGGAGGGATTCTAAGGAAAATTTGGTCCCGAACTATTTACTCTAAATATCCTTCTCTGTGTAAAAGATTTTCATCCTTTTGAACTATGAGCAACTTAGTTGAACCTTGTACATTACAAAGCTTGATTCCAAATCCTAATACATTATCCTCATCAACTTCGAACTATTTGGCAGGAAAACAACATTACATAACATAGACAGCTTCATATAAAGTCTTCTGAGAGGAAAATAACGCATTCACCCACAATGGCATATCAATTAAATCATATAATTATGATCTGGTTAGTTATGCAATCCTTTTCCTCGATTCTATCTTAACCAGCATCGTATACATGTCGAACAAAAGAAAATTGCCCCACACGAGTAGAAACTATTAAAAGTATTACTCAATGTCATGAGCATTCACCATTTCCAACTCTTTATTACAATTCCCATAAAAGAATTCCTTAGTTTTGGTCTTCTTGAGTGAATGTTTGATTGTCCACTCATCATGTTACAAGTTTCTAATCTTTTTAACAATGTCAACTATCTCAAAATAGGTTAACGTCTTAATATGTAGGGTTGTTCCAAGGACTAACCAACCTTCCAACAAACCTCTAAATCATAAATACTTCTTTAGGTAATAAGTAGGGAGCATATCTAGCCAATTGAATAATCCGGAGCCACGTATTAGTTCCAACCATCATTTTGAACAAAATACTTATCAACTACTCATTTTCAATTGTCCAGAAAGAAACAATCCATAATAACTTAGTGAATCGCCTCAAGTCTTTGGTGTTCTCCTACTGGTGTTTTGAATAATACAATATTATACCATGTATTTTCTCATGTTCATTGTCTGTACGTACCAGAACTTCAACACTTTTGCTGAAACATGCAAGAGTTCATAAAGCTTTAAGTATTTCACCCAAGAATCTTTTTCAAGAACCTTTAAGACCTTTAAGGATCTTTGAGTTGTTATAACCTTGGAGTTCTATCTGTAGAAACTCTCCAGGTTACTTTTTTTTTCTTTGAAAAATCTGAATCTTTGTAGCTGCCTGGAGCTGGTCTTGTGCCTTACTCTATTTGTTCTGTCAATTAATATCTCTTGTTCGGTACCGGAAGATAAGTGCCCTAACATTAACACTCTCATGTTTCTAAAGTGCAGAGGAGTACTTTTTTCAGAAAAAGATACATTACCTATCACATGGGTGCACAAAAATCCCTCAAAGAGACATAGCAACCTTTTTACTGGCCTTCTCCACTATTTCAGTTGGCTCCCCTTAATTAGAGGGAACGGGTGTTCACAAAGGTAGCCCTTGGTGCCTCTGAACCTTCAAAATATTCTTGTTATTGGGTGACTAGGTTCAAGACATGTGTTAGAAGATAAACAATGTTAGATACATATAGTTGAGCCTATAAGTCGCACACACAATACGAAGTAAGAAAGAAAGACAAGACACATCCTATCACGTTTTCGCAGAATCACGATTAGAGGGAATGGCCGGCAACATAACCATAATTAAGATTTTGTTACTAACGTGTGCTCTATAAGTCACAAGAATAACCTAGTGCTCTGATACCAACTTTGTCACGACCCAATTTAGAACCGTGAACGGCGCTAAGGGGAAGAATCCCAAAGCAACCCTTAACCAGAAATCTACAAAAAATCGGGCAGAGTTTCCTCCGTTTTTAGTCCTGACTTTTCCCAATAACGTCACTTTAATTGGAAAAACCCTTACCGCCGCTGTGCGCAAAAAGGGTGTGACAATTGTCACTTAACAAACCTATTTCATTTCCAAATTATGAAAACAAGTTCCAACTAGTCACTTGACTATAATACGAAGGACTAATCATGACTCAAATCAAAGGAATGACAAAAGGAACGACTCTAAGAGTTTTTAAAGGAACTAAATAAACTAATAACAAATAACTAGTTCTCTTGCCACGCGAAGCAATGCGGGGCTCACCAAATGCTACCAAATCACACTCTCTAGTTAATGAAATCCTCTTCAATACCACCTGAGTTTTCTGTAAAAACAATTAGCGAGGAGTGAGATGCTAGCTCAGTGAGTAATAACACTTAACCACACACGTTTTAGTGAGGGACAAGTCAGAAAACATGCTAGTATGATAGTCAAAACGATAAAACCGCCTTTTTCAGAAACGATAACAGTATTCAATCTTATTTGCCTCATATAAGCAAAATCAATATAAATACTCAATAGTAAACTCAGAAAATATTTTCATATCAAATCTTATAGCAGGGAGGTTTCCAAGGATGAATCATGTAATCAGTGTGGCCTTCTCTTTAAGAAGTACCAATAACAGTGTACTCCTCATAAATGAGTTAAGTATTCATATCAGTAGATCCCTACTCAAGGGATATCAGTAACAAACTAGCAAGGTCTTTATCAGTAATCAGTAACTTCAAGGTGCACCAGTACTAACGAACCCACCGTTAGCTACGGGATTCATTAAGGTCTACTCCCTTTTTAAACTTTTCCTGTAATCAGTAGAAGCATTTCAAAATCGAACAAAGCATTTAAATCTTATTAAATCATATCATTTCAAAGTTTAACAATCACCTGTCAAAATACTATTTCTCAAATGACTGTAAAACCTTTTCAATACTAGTAATCATATCTTGTAAGAATGCGATCATCTCAAATAATCTTTTCAGTATCATATCAAGTAAAAGACTTGTCCACATGCAAGTTCAAACATTCAGTAACACATTTACTTTATAAACCATGTAAAAATCATGAAATTTGTGAAATACAAATTGTGGTAAGATTACTACTCACACTACTAGTGGTGAAATACCAAGCTCGTAACTCAAGTAATCCGTATGAATCCCTTTGGTCAATCTATAATCACATTCATACCAATTTCCAGTTAGATTCTATGTTTAAGCTAATTCTATAACTATTTAAAATATTCAACCTCAAGTTTCAGGTTTGATTCTCAATATGTTAAAGTATCTTATTCTATAAAGATATATTCCTTCAATTTCAGCAGCAACAAGTTAAAAGCTCTAAGTATTCATATCTTGTGGTTGCTCAAACAATTTTCTTGGCTATTACTACAATTAACAAGAACTCAAGCCCAGCATTACAATGTAATTCCAACTAATGCTACTGAGAGCATATATGGCAGTAGGAGTAGTATAAACTATACTTCTATCTATAGGTATTCTCATGCCCAAATCCATTGATCAATCATGTATCTTGATACTCATAAAATAGATAGAAATATTTATATGATTTATCGTCTGTACAACCCTTGCTGCCCAATTATTAGCCTTTAGTAATTAGATTTCAACACTTACTTTGAATGACCTAACTAATAATCTTGGAGGGGCTGTAGGAGAAGAAAAGCAACAATGATTTACCTCAAACCTGGAAGCGAAACCTTCGAATAAGTCTCTTTCTCCTTCTTCTCCCTCACCCTTCCGTTCTTTCTTTTCTTTCGTGGTCCTTCGCTGGAAACAAAAACGCAGCAATTAGGGTTTGTTTCTCTTTTTTTTTCTTCGCTGAAAATTACAGCAGTTGTTGCTGCCTAGGGCTTTTAGCCCAATCTCTCTCTTCTTTTTCTTTTAAAAAAATAACTAATGACTTATGTGCCCTTAACTTAAATTATAGGGTATTACATTAGAGCACGATATTAAGCTTCGGTGCTTGAGCACGCAACAGTTGGTTGTTTCTTTGTAGACCAAGATATCAAATTACTCCCAAGGAAAATGCAAAATCCTGAGGTAGAACGACGATTTGTTATACATTCTGCCTAGTCCGAGTCTGAGAATAAAGTTAAAGAGGTGGATGTTTTTTTGTTCAATTGCAACCCATGAGCACGAGTGCCTTTAAGATAGCAGAAGATTCGCTTAACGGCTTGAAGATGAATAAGATGAGGTTGATGCAGAAATTGGGGAGCCATAGTCACAGCATATTGTATATCCGGTCGTGTGAATGATAAATATTGAAGAATGCCGACCATCTTACGATACAGAGAAGGCTCATCAAGAAGTTTGGCGTCTAGAAAATGTCAATCAAGCTTACTATAAAGAGGAGTTTGGACAGGCTTAACTTCAGCCAAATCAAATCGATGCAAAAGGTTCGATATATACTTCCGTTGCAGGAGAAGAGCCCTAGCAGTATTGTAAACTATCTCCACACCTAAAAAGTAATGAAGGGAACCAAGATCTTTCATTGCAAATTCAGCTTTCATGGATTCGATAAAATAAAAAACAAGCCGTTCTGAGGGGCGAAAAACAGCAATGTCGTCAACATAAATAAGAAGTATCAAAATAGAACTGTCCTGTCGAAAAGTGAACATGATGTGATCAGAGGTAGATTGCTTAAAACCAAGGTCCAAAATATAAGTTGCAAGTCGAGTAAACCATGCTCTAGGTAATTGTTTCATCTCATAAATGGCACGACTTAGCTTACACACATGTTGTGGATAGTCAGAATGTTCAAAACCTTTGGGTTGCCGCATATAAATATCTTCATTTATCTCTCCATGTAGAGAGACATTAGATACATCTAATTGATGCATACACCAATTACTAAGAAGAGCCAAAGATAACACTACACGAATAATGCTTAACTTGATCACATGAGCAAAAGTTTCTGTATAATCTAAACCTGGCAGTTGAGAAAAGCCCTGTGCAACCAAACGAACTTTGAAGCGGTCTATAGAGCCAGTAGGACCATACTTAATCCGATATACCCATTTATTTCCTATTAAATTCACATTGGGAGGTAGAGGAACTAATGTCCATGTATGATTTTGGACGAGAGCATTAAACTCTTCACTCATTGCATTAAGCCACCTAGAGTCTTTGGATGCTTGTTTGAAGCATGTTGGCTTAACTGGTGCAGTGGAAAGAGAGACATTAAGTGAGGGGAAAACACATGGCTTTAGTGACCCGGTCATCGAACAAGTAACCATGACATAGGCACGGCTATCTGAGTGATTAGGATCTAAATTTAGAGAAGAAATTAAATTAGAAAAAGATGATGCATCTTGGCGAGAATGTCGCATAACGGGATTTGTAGTGGAGGTAGTTTCACAAGAAAGAGGTTGCAACCATGTTATAGAATTATTTAAATTTATCAAATGCCTCTGACTTGTTTCGCATTAAATAAATCCAAGAGTACTTGGTGTGGTCATCCAGAAATAAGATATAATAATGAAAATCAGAATTTGAACTAAAATGAGCTTGCCACACATCTGAATGAATTAAAAGAAAAGGAGCAGATGCAATATTATGAGAAAGAGGAAATATTGTAACTTAGATTGTTTTCCTAGATGACAAACATTACAACCAGAACTTACAAAAGAGGAATTATAATTAATGAAACCCCTACGAACTAAAGCTACAAGAGAACACTTTCCTGGATGGCCTAAACATTGGTGCCAACGATAGAAAGGTAAGATGGCACTTGAGAGAGCAACATGACAGGAGTGACTAGAGGTCGAGTGAACAGGATAGAGAGAGTCATTATTCTTACAATGGAGCAAGACTTGCTTTGTCTTCTTGTCCTTAACAAAACAACCAGATTCAGTGAATTGAATAAAACAATTATTGTCGACGCACAAGCGGTGAACGAACATTAGATTCTTCTGAAGAGAAGGAACATATAAAATATTATTTAATCAAAGAGGATTAAAAGATGTCGGAAGAAAAGAAGTGCCAATAGATATAATAGAAAGATGAGTACCATTGCTAACCATCACCTGTGACGAACCACTGTAAGGAGATGAAGAGGATAAAAGTGATGGATTGTTTGTCATATGCACAGAAGCACCAGAATCAAGATACCAAATTGATGGTTGTACTTCCTCCAAATTCATAGCGGTAAATGATTTTGGTAGTAAATTGGGAATATAGGAATAATTGAAACGATTCCTACACTTCAAAGCAGTATGATTAAAGTAGAAGCATATTTGACATTATTTAGTCGAGGTGAAAGGAGGTCTCCCGAGAATTTCATCACCCGAAGAAGAAGGGCGAAAGTGTGGTTGAAAACCAGCCCAGTGAGGAGAAAAAATAGAGCTAGAAGAGTATTGATTTCGACCTCTACCTCGGCCTAATCGACCACTACCGCGACCATTATGGGATCATCTTGGGTATTGATTAACATGAGATGAATTTGAAGAAGGAGGTTGAGAAAGTGGTGGTGCTTGAGAGGAAGCCATTAACGCAGTGTGAGATGTAGAATCTTCATTGTCTGTCGCATTAATATGCGCTTAAGTAACAATGGACGAAAAGCGAGAAAGGAAGGAAGTGTTCCTGTCATATTTAAACCAGAGACAAAAGTACGATAAGAAGGTTGAAGTCCCTGCAATGCTTGGTCACCAAATTATCATCAGTAACATGTTTTCCAGCTGCTCTAAGTGAACAGGCAAGTGAATGCAATTGCTGGAGATAATCCTTCATGGACAGGGAACCTTTTTTAAAATTTTGAAATTTTGATTTCAGATGAATTGACGAGGATGAAACCCGATCTAGGTAAAGGGAAGCAAGAATATCCCATGCCTGCTTGGAAGTGTCACAAGCGTAGTTGAAAAGGAGTCAAGAACCGAAAAGGAGAGAGTGACATTAATCCAACTTAGAGTAATCGTATCACATTGAATCCACAAACGATACTCGTCATGAGTTGAGGATGGCATGGAATAGATCCATCAACCAAGGGAAGAAGATTGTGGCCTTTTAGAATAGTAAGAAAAACCTTTTTTCCAAGTAAGATAATTAAGATATGTCAATTCAATAGGTACAAAACCTTTAATGTTTGAAAGAGTTGGAGGAGGATTTGGAAGACCCAAAGAGGATTGAGAGGAGGCAACTTGAATTGAGGAAGAAGTTTGAGTGGAAGTAGTTTGTGAAATCACGGTACTCTTGGTACCAAGTTGAAGTTTAAGTTACAGAGAGAATGGAGAAAATAAACCATATAGAAAGGGCCTGAACGTGTGCTATTTATAAGGCAATTACATGTACATGATTCTTTGAATTATATTTACAATAATATCCTTATCATATATGTGTTATATGAAGAGGTAGAACATATTTGTTTGTTTTACTCTAACAATTTTATACATTAATTTATGATCATACTAACAATTCTTCGTTTCAGAAAAGAATTGAAAAATAAAGAATTAAATTTTCATGTTGATTTTCTAAGTATTAATTATGAGGAACTTATTAATATTTATAATTACTAGAGGTGAGAAAACTCTCAAAGTCTAATTTGACTAAATATATTTCTTTTGAATTAAATAGTTTTTCCACATATTTTTTCTCATACTATCAAAATGTCATTGGCAACATGAAACCTCTTTTGAAAATATTATTCTACAAAAGAATTATAGTGCTCTTTGACAATCTTTACACAATATCAAAGTTTATTTCATAGAAACACAAAATCACAAACTCTAAGTCACTGATATTTTTCCTCTATCACAAATAGACATACCACTTAGTATTTAGAATACTAACAATAAAAACAATTTTTTTTTGTAGTTTATAGAAAATCATAAGTACACATTAACTTATTATGTGAAGTTTTCATATTCTTCAAACCAATTGCATAGTCTAATTTATCCAGAGTAGAAAACTACAAGAGTCTTTAGTCTACAAAAATCAGACACAATCAAATTTCACATGAAGTAAAAAATACAAAAAAAATTTAGTCTCCAAACAGAATAAAATATATTCTTAGATTATCACATAGATATGCTTTTCTTTTCAAATAGCCCTCCAGCTATAACATTTTGACATACTATATTATCAAACTAAAATATGCATATCTCATTCTGCAAACTAAGAATTTTAAAGGCAACACTCTTTGCCAAGGAAAATTCATTCAAAACAAATGGTTTGCATATCTTTTTCCAAATACACACATGATAAATGTCAAAAAGTTAACTTTTAGAAACTATTTTCCTCCTTAGATAAATAATAAGAAGGTTACCTGGTGTAATCTTTAACCGGAATACCACCAATTTTTCTGGTACATTCTCACTTCGACCTTGCTAAACAAAGCACCGAATTCTGGAGAAGTAGTGCATTAATCTTCTACTTTCATGATCTGTTTCCGTCAATCAATAGAATACAAGAAATACCAATAATATAATAATTTCCTTAAGATTGTTGTTCATCTTGTATTCCTAAGATACTTAGAACAAAAACTCTGAAGAAGAAACAACAAGTTTAAAGAGCATTTTCAAAAACTAGAAAATTAAAACCAGTAGAGAAAATAGAATCAGAAACAGATTAGAAACAATATACAAAATATTTTTATTAAAGAAAAAAAGCGAGCCCACTGAATGCACAGTGTCCCCTTAAGGAAATTATTCCCCTCAAGTAGGGGCGTGCACTATTCGGATTAAACTGAATAACCAAACCAAATCAAACCGAATTTTTATTTGGATTGGTTTTTTGGTTTTTCGGATTGGTTTTGGATTAATAAATTACTTAGTTTGGTTTTTTGGTTTGGTTTTGGATTTTAAACGAAAAAAACCGAACTATATATATATATATATATATATATAATGTTTAGGTTTAGAATTAAGTTGGAGTTAACCACTTTTGACCCTTTTTGGTTATTGGCTTTCATGATGATTACATTTATATTTTATGTTTGAATTACATCTATAAAAGTATACTTATAAGTATTGTGTTTTAAGTTTTACTTATGATTTATATTAGAAAGTATATTTAAGGGATTAAATATTATTACTTTGGTTATATATGTTATTAATTATTGACATAACCAAATAACCAAACCAAAAAAACCCGGACCGAATAGAGGAAAACCAAACCAAACCAAACCAAATTTATTTTGGATCGGATTGGGTTACACTTCTACAAAACCAAAAACCGAAAATCCAAACCGAATAGTGTAAAACCAAACCGAATACACACCCCTACCCTCAAGTACTCGAGGTTAATGGAGTATATCCTCCTGGTATATCGGTACCTAAAACCACGGTGTCAGCAAACCACTCAACGGCAGTAAAGTGCACTTAGAATACTAGATTTAGTAGTAGTAGAAGAAGTCCAGAAAATTGGTTATATTAAAATGAGAGAAAATCCCTCAATTTATAGAAAACAAAAGGTAGTGTGAAAATGTTTTTATTATGCCGTACCGAAAAAGTCACAACCCTTTGGAAAAGTCACAACCTTCCGGAAAGGTCATAACTAGGAGTGGCAAACGAGTGAGTCGAGTCGAATATGAGTCGATCGAATATGAGTTAAATAAAAATGGGTAAAATACTCGACTCGACTCATATTTTAAATGGGTAAAAACGAGTTATCCAATGGATAATATGGTTATCCATATTATTATAGGGATCATGTTAAAAGCTTCAAAAGCAAAAAGTACTCTTCAACCCACACACCCCACCCCCATCCCCAAGAAAAAAAATACTTAGAACTTTGAAATTTAACCTGCGCACCCCCACCCCCAACTCCAACGCCTCACCTAAAAAATTAAATTTATTTTTTTAAAAGAAATTAAATTTATTTTTACTACTTTGATCACCGTCACCACCACTACCCCCTGTAGACACGTAATTTTTGACCAAACCTAAACTTTTACCACCATTTTTAGAGCTTAAATATTTTATAAATCTAAATTAAATATTTTGATTTTTTATCTTATTTTATTAAGTTTATTTTAAAAAGATTTGAGAATAACAAAAATAGAGTCACACTTTAAGGTACATTTTGTTTTTAATTTATCCAAAATTTAGTAAATAAATTAGTAATTTTAATATTTTCTTAATTATATTTTTTTTGATCTAGCTATTTAATTTTTCTATATTTTTATTAATTCCAAAATAATTAGTTATTATTATTATTATATTTTTATTTATTAACAACAACAACAAAAAAAAAATCTAACCATCCCATTACCCCCACTCTACCCACTACCCCACTTACCCGACCCACACACTAGTACACTACACACACGACACAACACATACATACTACTACTACTACTACTATATCAACAGACAACACACCCAGGCAAAGGAGGATCAGAAAACACGAGAGAGAAAAAAAACAACACTATACTACACGAGCAAGAAGAAAAAAAAAGAAAACACTTCCATTTTACTTATTCTTCTTTCAAACAATAATCATACATGCACATCTTTTCTTCCTTACCCATTTTTTTTCATATCAACACAAACACATATACCATCACAAACAACCTACAAAAGTTGTGGGTGTTCTAATCGAGCTTCGGTTAAGATTTTGCGGTATTCAACTTTACTTTATCTTCTTATTTAATTTATTCATGGAATTTGATGTAATTATTATGATAAGTTTTCTTACACTTTTATTTTATTCATAATTTGATTAAAATGAAGAATGTGTTAAGTGTTATATCTCTTTAATGAATGAAAGTAA
>NW_006239610.1:167339-167502 GCF_000226075.1 Solanum tuberosum | reverse complement strand
AGAATGCAGTTATGCATCCGATTTGAGACCAAATAAAAGTTCAACAATAAAAATGCAAACAAGTCATGGCCTGAAAATAATATATCCACAAATGATTTAAAGTATGTAGAAGTCAATAAAAGCGACCGTGGTAGAACCACGTAACTCGAGGGATGCCTAATAA
>NW_006239610.1:157580-167124 GCF_000226075.1 Solanum tuberosum | reverse complement strand
ATCAACCCCCCTCCCCCACCGCCACCCTTCCCCCTATCTCAAAAAAAAATATTTAAAAAGCTTTTTTACCACCCACCTCTAATCACTTTTCTTTCTTTTATGAATGAACATTTTTTACCCATATTACCCATTTAACTACTCACTTTTAAATGGGTAAATATGAGTATTACTCGATTTTACCCATTTTCAAATGAGTTGGATACCAACCCATTTAAAATGGGTAAATTTGAGTGGATACCCATATAAATTATCCATTGTACCACTTCTAGTGATCACAACCTTTCATAAAAGGCACAATTTTTTCTAAAGTTGCAACTCTTCATAAAAGTCGCAATTTTTCGTAAAAATCACAACTCTTCATAAAAGTCGCAACTCTTGATTTTCCATTCACACCTTTTAAAACCCAACACTTACATGTGTACAACTAAACTTCTTAATACCATATTGTTTGACTAACTACATCCAATTTAATAAATGTGTTCAAAATATGAGAGGCCACAATCTTCATTGAGGAAACATTGCATAAAAAAAGGAAGAAAAACAGTATTAACATGGTGCAAGTATAATGTTTTCTAAGTAATTGAAAGTTCAGAAACTTGAGTGAAGCATCTCTATAAAGCCCCGACACAGGAACAAAATGTAGGAACTCATGATTTTTCTTGGACTGGTTGTGGTTGCTGAAGGATTGAGTTGGCGAGCTCTTCGTTTAGCTTTACAGGGAGTGGAGGCATCCGTTTCATCTCTGAAATGTCATTTAAGCTGCAAGAGATCATTTATTTTAGCATTTTATGAAGTGGAAAGAAAATCGAGAGATCTAAGTTAAGAAATTACTTACCTTGCTGAGCATATAATACAAAAAAATATACTTTAATATAAATGTAATTTATGGACAGATAGCTAGTTTTTCTTTCTTTACCAAAAATGTTGGTCAATCTATCTTTTTTATTTTCAATATGGAAAGAAGTAGTTCTTTGTAGATATGATGTTTCTTGTGACAAAAAGCATGGAAAGAAGATTGATGTATCGTGAACTTTCGATGCCCAAAACAATGGATTATTGCAAGGAACCGAGCGTGTTTTTATAGATATGATGTTTCTTGTGTCTAATGTGCAGGAAAAGAGATGTTAAAAGAATTTGGCCGTGAAGATGTATACGGCCCGTGAACCCAACCGTAAGGTTGAAATTAGAGTAAAGTTGTTGCGGACGAGAGGCCAGGCAAGCCTTGAAGTTGTATATGACTCGTGAACCCAACCGTGAACATGAACTGTAGGAGGAAAAAAGCAAGTGAAATTAAACTATATGAGCCGTGAAGATGCAGACGGACCGTACAGTGACTCGTGGGAAGATGAAGTTGAAACTAAGCAAATATTTCTAAGTGTTGGATCACTGAAGGTTTAAACGGATCGTGAAAAGCTTCACGAGCCATTTTACCTATCCGTGAATGTTGTTGACTGAACTACTTTCCTACTTCGATTAGTATTTATTTTGAATACTGTAATTAATTACTTAGGGTTTAATTTAATTTTATCATCGATACTATGAGACAAGTTTTTCATCGCAAAGACGATATCTTTCTATTTTAGTTTTATCTTTTGGATAGTCGATCCAAGTTTGATCTTGGGATTCGAATTTTTAATCAAGTTTCATTATTGTAAGTCTATTACTTCTAAACTTTCATCAATGTTTAACAATTGTTTGGTTAAGAACATGAGCAGCTAAACACCACAAGTAGGGTTGTGGGAACCATGACTAGGGAGTAACGTTAAAATCAACCACAAATGACTATCAATTAATGTTTTGCAAGCTTCGTTTCTAATTTTGCATTGATTTCTTTCTAACAAGTGCACGCGTTAGACCTATGTTTATTAATTACTTGCTCGAGAGAGAAGTATTTGATTAGGAAAAGTAAGAAATGAATGAACTCTACAATTGAATAATTTGTTTTGAAGACTTGAGCCCGAGAGGGAATAGTTTCTAAATAAGTAAGAAAGGGTTAAAACTTAAACACACTAAGACCGAAAGGAGATGAGTGATATTCACCTGATAGGGCTGATAAGCGTATAGGTGTACTGGTCTTGTAGTTTCTAAACAAGTAAGAAAGGGTTAAAACTTAAAACACTCTAAGACCGAAAGGAGATGAGTGATATTCACCTGATAGGGCTGATAAGTGTATGCGTGTACTGGTCTTGCTAAATCATGTATGCATTGTATCAAGAGACTGTTATTCGTATGAGATCTAAGTTGTAGTCCAAAAGTCATGGAGAACACAATCCTAGTCTATTCTAAATCAATAACCAAACTTTGAAACCGTCATATGTTACTGTACTATTTGATTCTAAATACAACTAATTACTTGGACATTAAAACAAACCCAATATTTACTTTACGCAACTCTATTTCTGGAAATTTCAACCACAACTGAAGATAAGAACTAGTAGATATATTTTCTTCTCCATTCCCAGTGGGATCAAACCCAACTCTTGTTGGGTTCTATTATTGACTTTGACCGTTTTATACTTTTTAATTATGGTGTAAGTTTGGACGTATCAGATATCCAATAATGATAAAAGAGAATGACAAGAGCAAAAATAAACGGATACTTTAGTAAAGATACGCAAACATATATATAGTTGGGGAGAGAGAGAGAGAGAATTGAAGGATAATCAATCATACTTATTTACAACATTGAAGATATTACTTTGAGTCTGCAAGAGAAGGTTGATGTTTTCCTGGATCTGCATCAGTCACAAAAAAAATAATGCTTTAACAATAAAAATCATATATTCTCCTTATGGAATAAACTTATTACTAGTGTAAACAATAGACGATATCATTATTAATGTTTGTCATAGATCACAGATAAAAGGGGTGAGACAGGTGTACTGGAAAATCTCAAAATCATCAACTGACCTTACAAGCGGCGCCAAAGTTAGCAGAAAGTTGATCCAATGCCTGAGCATTTTGTTGAAGAAGCTGCCCTATGGGACCACCAATGGCTGCAAAAATTTCAGGCATGATTGTCCAAAACAAAAAAAAAATCAAAAAAATAATGCTGAAACATTGTATGTATATTATAGTTATCAGAACAACTTTAACGATTTGATTTTGATCATCAAGACGAGATTATACTTTTATCATCTCTATTCATTTCATCTTCCTGAAAATGTATACCTCCCTCTAAAATGTCCTACTAGACTCTAGAGTATTAAAAATAAAAGCAGAGCAAAACGACCAACCTTGGTAGAAAATTCCACCATCACTGTCCATTGGCAAAATAGCTTGAGCATTGGGAGAAGCATTTGTTTGATTTGCAATATTAGTTAATTTTGGCATAACATCTGTAAGTTTTTCCTAAAACCAAAAAACAAGGAAATCATGAAAAAGAACTTATTGTTCAAAAATCAATAAATGTACAACATGTTTTTCCTTTTTTTCCCCATACTTGAGGAGACTGGAAGCAAATATTTGTTTCATTTATTTGGAAGGTGCAGACTGCATAAGGTAATCTACCGGGAGTTAAAATGTAAGGGGTCGTTTGGTTGGAAACAAGTTATCCTGAGATAACTTATTTCACCATGTATATGGGATAACTTATCCCATCACTATGTTATAAATGGTGGGATAAGTTATCCCAAACATGGCAACCAAACAAGATAAAAAAAATTCATCCCATCACTATTATTTTTAATATCTCACACCAAACGACCCCTAAATGTATAGAATTTATCTAAAATGGTGAGTAAAATAAAATAACAGAAGACATACTCTTTTTTGAATCTCTACATATTAATTGTAGGCTTAGCTTGGGTAACATTATAGAACAATGAATATTGAACAAATATGTAATGTGTGCATATATTACATACACTTGCTCTTTTGGTTTAAGCACATCAACCTTTTTGTTTATGTCATATGCATATAGCTATACAATTGTCTGCAATTCTAAGATTTCAATCACACCAAAGTTTCTCAAATGGTGTGAAATTTGTCCAACAAAGACACACTTGCAAAATGAAATATATAGAACTATGTGCTGCAATTATAGAATACACCTTTTTGTCTTTATTTTTCCTTGAAATATCATCACTTCCTTGCTTCCCATTTTGCTGCTTCAATAAAGGGAAAAGAACATTTAAACATAGTTATTATGCATAGTTGGGAAATAGTTAAAATTAATAAGACTTACACTCATCCATCTACATCTGAATATTACATCTCGTAAACATTTGTCCTTTAAGTGCATCGCAATTTGAACATAACAATGCATTTCTCTGTCAGATGAGTATCTGCAGAAATAGTATTTCACTGTCAGATTAGGCATAATATTCGTCAAACTAAACAAAGCAAATCCAAAGTAAAAAAGTAATAGATATGGTTTGGAAGTAGTATTATTTGACAATCTATAAGCGAAAAGTGTCTAATAGCGATTAGTCATATATACCATCAAATAACCAATAGTAATAGTGAAATAGTTAACAACCTTTTTATTTCCATTCATACCAGGAAGATCAATAGTGTTCCCACCTACCCTACCCTGTAGGGTGACTCAAACCCTAAATCTATCGGTGGTTCGATGGTGAATATTCTCAACCACTTATCAACATCTAATAAGTCATAAAATTCTATGTGTTTCATCACATGACATCAAATGTTAAAATCATCTTATGAGCAACAAATAATAATTCATATGAGAAAACTATAGTTCTTAGCAAATATAGGATGAGTGACTTACTTGGCGAGCAATTCTTCAAGAACAGATTGTTCTTCAGGAGTCCATTCATTGTTGAGGTATGCAGTGTGCTTGAGCGCCGCCATCAAAATGAATCTTTTAGACTCTCCTCCTTGTGTTTGTTAAATGCATCTGAAAAAAATAATGAAACCTATACATATATTTGAAGAATTGTTTAGTTCTAAATTTGGAGAGAAAAATATTGAGTGAATCTTTGACCAAATACTTATTTAAGACATGATTTGACTTCTCTAAGGACATGTTTGACTTTTGTTTTTTTTGCTTTTTTTTCTCTATAGTAAAATATCTTTTCTTTATTAGTTTATTGATGCCAAATTAAATTTGAATTATTTAAGCACTTGTAAAAAAAAAGCAAAACAATGAATTCAATTGGTTAGCTTTAAAACCAATTTAACCATCCACTCTATTCATATGCTATCTCTATGTTAGTTTATCAGCACCCAATTAATTCCTAATCATTTAAGAACATGAAAAAATACCTATGAATGTGATTGATAAGCTTTAAAACAAATTTAACGATCTACTTGTTTCATATGGTATTTATATGTTAGATTATCGGACCCAATTAAATTCGAATCATTTAAGCACATGAAAAAATGCATACCAATGAATTCAGTTGATAAGCTTTAAAACTAATTTAATGAACACTCGATTCATATGATTTTTATGTTCAATATATAGTCAGAATATAGAAAAATATATATGCAGAGCCAAAATGCAATGGAAAAATAAATTGGAACGTACCTTCCGCCATAGTTGTTCAAGTGTCGTCGAAATCGTCGTTGATCTAGCACCAACTTGTAAGTCAGTAAATGAAAACCATAGTTTCATCTATTATAGGCCCATAATGCCAGTCTTATAGAGTCAGAAACGTATTTATAGGTAGGCTAGGGACTCTTACGCAAAAGTTTAACCCTACAACTCATATTTCATAGTTTTTCAACCAAGGGAACTTCCACATATACCTAATAAAAAAATATGCTCTCCTATACATATTATTTACTTGGAAGACAAGAAAAATAATTTAGGAATAATGTGACACCCCAAAATTTTTAGGACAATAGCAAATCAAGAAAGTTTAGAAAAAAAATCTAATTCTGCAGAACTTTTGAGAACTAGGACGTCTTCTACGATCCGTAAATGGAACCATAAACTGTAGATGAGGTTCATAGATAGAAGTTCATAAATAGGTTTATTTTCCTAAGTGTCATGAACTAGGATTATGGGTCGTAAACTTTTTTATGTGTCATAAATAATGGTCCCCTAGATCTAAGTCCTGAAACTTAAAATTTCATATGAGAACTACGAACGTTCTACTGATCATAGAATGAACCATGCATGGCTCGTAAATGTGTCCCGTTGATCAAAATTCAAAAGTTCATATTTCAACATGATTTCTATGGACAAGGAGCTACGACCTGTAGGTGCCCTCGTAGAACCTGCCGATCTCAGTTTCCATGCGGGCTCATTTTGCCATTTTCCCATAATCCCTATTACTATCTCGTTTTAACTTATTCTAAGTGGTATAAAGGAAAATTTAGTGACCTTAACCTCCCCTTTCACGCACAACTCTCCAAATCAGATTTCTTTCATTCAAGGTTCCTTTCAAGCAAGAATCGGGGATCCAAAGCTTCAAGTATCTATTCAACAATTTAAGTTGGTGTCTTTACTCCAGGTATGTGGGATTTGATCATGGATATCTTATCATATCCATTGAGTCCCAAAGAAATCTCAGTTCCTCAATCTATGATTTCTACAAAACCTAGGGTTTATTTTTAGCATGTATTTTCAATGTAATATAATTCCTCTCCATGTATAGCCTTCTCTTGCATGATTTTACTTATAAATTTCATTTTGTTAAATGTATTTCATGAACCCCGTATTATAAGTATTTTCCTGTCTCATATTTGTGTTCTTTCGGATGCATGTTCCTGATTATCCGATTTCATGATTAAAGATGTTTTCAGATAGAGTATCTTTTAGTATATACCACGTTATCAGTATTCAAGAGCTATTTAGTCATTATCAGTTTATCAGTATGACTCAGTATTATTAGATTATTACTTTCTTTATCTGATTGCATGGTTCCATTGGGAGTTTACTTGGCACCGAGCAGACCTAGGGATGAAAGCTCACCCTTTAGTAGTAATCCCTATGTTCCAGAACTATGTGTTACCATATGATTATAAGGGCCACCCGTTAGTTGAGGCTTGACTCCTTAGTCTTTTATAGACATTAGCTTATTGGATCCACATTAACTCAGATCAGCCTTTACACCTTAGCAAAGTATATTGTGCCCTTTTGGTAGAGATTATACATCAAACTACATGTAGTATCTCACATGGTTACATATCGGTTTTAGTACTCCCACACTTCAGTCTTCCAGTTATTGCATGACCAAGTAATCAATTATATCATTACAATATTTACTAGAATTTTATGTTATTTACTTGGTCAATGTATCAATATGACTTTATAGCCCAACAATTGTCAATTATCATGTTATCATGCATATCCTACTCAGTACATTCAATGTACTAACTGCATACTTTCTACCTATATTATTTGATAATATAGGCTCAAACATTCAACACTTAGGTTGTGGTTAGTACAAATTCAATTAGCATAGCAATAATTTTTGGTGAGTCATCATTCTTCGAGGATGACCTCTATCTTTACTTCAGTATTATTCTTTCAAATTCAAAAAGTTAAAGTCAGCTAGGGGCTTGTCCTAGCAACTCATCTTAGTAGAGTCTTTCAGACAGTTAGTTTAGATTTAACTTATGGATTATCAGATATTTGTCTATTCGATATAAATAAACTCTTTTCGTATTATCTTCCATATTAGTATTTTCGTTATCTTCAGTATTTTTATTTTTATTTTTGTATGTTCTTGGTGTCATGCCAGACCATAAGGTTAGCTTGGGGTCACTCGTGGCTCTAGGCACCATGTTACGACCAGAGTTCTAGAATGTCTGAAAGTCGTGTTAAGTAGAGTCTTGTTCATAGTTGTGTTGCGTACCACATTTATGAATAAGAGTCTATCAAACGTTTTAGGAAATACTTCACATCATTCATATTATTATTGTGTGATAGAGTGTGAACTGTGATAAACTTCCTTCTTATTCATACTCTACACGTTAACAAAATCTATGGTAATGGTCTACGGACATGTTCACAGATGGTGAAAGGTTCCACGGTGAGTGAACCCATCCATGGACCTGAAACCTATGGAAAATAATCTAAGGCAAGGGTCTACAGATGAGTTGACGGACGGTGAAGCGATTGATGGTCAGTGAAAGGCTTCCATAGAGGGTGTTTCAACAATTTTTAAGTCGGGGCTATTTAGGTATTTTCCCACTCTTTTAACCCTACTATTTCATTTTTACCTATTCTAAATGAGTATAAATAATTTCTAAAGATTCTAATCCACCCATTCACTCAAAACCCCAAAATATCTCCAATCTTCTTCTCCAAGTTTTCTCCTAGGACTTCAAGAGATTCAAGGGATATTCAAGATCCTAGTCTCCTCTTTCAATTATAAAGCTAGGATTCTTCAAGGTATGTTGAATTTAATTTCATTCATCCAATGGGTCCCAAAGGATTTCAAATTTTCCGATTCAATTTCTCATAAATTGCTTAGGGTTTCATGTGATTTTCATGGGTCTTAATTGATGTTGATTTAGTTGTTCAATTTCAATTTTTCTATATATGTCTTGATTAAACTACATGATTTTCTATTGATTTTTATAAGACTCATGCATTATTCATGATTTGGCATAATGCATAAACATGACCATTAACTTGACGTCAGTTGACAACTATGACCTTTATCTTTGGATGTGCACAAGTAGGCAATTAAACTTGTATAAAATTAAGCAAATGGACACATTCGTCCTACATGGGACCCTATATGGCAATTTTCTGTCCTACATGGTGTCCTATGTGTATTGTGCCATGTAGGACACTTGTGTCTACTTGTTCAATTTTATACAAGTTTAAGTGCCTATGTAACATCTCGCACCTAGAAACGACTATAAAGAGTTTAAAATATGAAAATATTAATTTTTGGAAAGAATAAAGAAATCTGGAAATTTTTGTATAAGTTAAGAAAGTGAATTTTGGCCATTTTCAAAAGGCCATAACTCTTAGATCATGATGAGTTAGGAGAAGATCTTAATATGTTGGAAATCCCTTGGATATATCTTTCCAACGCCGCCAAGTTTGCGCGATTTCAACATCATATGAGTAAGATATGCCTTTCGGAAGTTGGGTTGTTGGATTGAGGAAAGTCCCAATCCGGAGTTAGGGAAGAGCAAAGTAGTCTCTTCTCTAATTTATTTTCTAATTCGTTTTAGGATTTATTTGGGGTAAAAACTTATTATTGGTCAGATTAGTAAAATTAAATTCACGCTTAGGGCTTGGAGAAAAGAGAAAGGAAGAAAGAAAGGGAGAAAAGCCAAGATTTCACCAAGAATGCGTTTGGAGTCTTCAATATGTGTTCACCCAGAAAGAGCTTAATCTCAGACAAAGGAGGTGGTTAGAATTACTCAAGGATTATGACATGAGTATTCTCTATCACCCAGGTAAGGCTAATGTTGTTGCTGATGCCTTGAGTAGGTTGTCTATGGGTAGTATTTCCCATGTTGATGAAGAAAATAGAGAGTTAGCAAAAGATGTGCATAGACTTGCAGGCTTAGGAGTCCGACTGATGGATTCCACAGAAGGAGGAATAGTGGTGACGAATGAGGCTGAATCATCACTAGTGTCAGAAGTGAAAGAAAAGCAAGACCA
>NW_006239610.1:154915-157448 GCF_000226075.1 Solanum tuberosum | reverse complement strand
GTTTATTGGTGGAGTAGTTTGAAGAAGGGCATTGCAGAGTTTGTTACTAAGTGTCCAAATTGCCAACGAGTGAAAGTAGAGCACCAAAGGCCCGATGGTTTGGCTCAAAATATAGAACTTCTGGAATGGAAGTGGGAGATGATAAATATGGATTTCATCACAGGGTTACCAAGGTCTCGTAGGCAACATGATTTTATTTGGGTGATTGTCGATAGAATGACGAAATCAGCCCACTTTTTAGCGGTAAAGACTACCCATTCAACAAAAGATTATGCCAGGTTATATATTCAGGAGGTGGTAAGACTTCATGGGGTCCCAGTCTCCATTATTTTGGACAGAGGGGCACAATTTACTACACAGTTCTGGAAATCTTTTCAGAAAGGCTTGGGTTCAAAGGTGAACTTAAGTACTGCATTTCATCCTCAGACTGATGGGCAAGCAGATCGCACTATTCAGGCATTAGAAGATATGTTGAGGGCTTGTGTGATTGATTTCAAAGGAAATTGGGATGATCACCTACCTCTCATTGAGTTTGCTTACAACAACAGTTACCACTCTAGCATCCAAATGGCTCCTTATGAAGCTCTTTATGGGAGAAGATGCAGATCTCCTATTGGATGGTTTGAAGTTTGTGAAGCAGGGTTGATATGACTATATTTAGTTCACCAAGCCATGGAGAAGGTGAAGGTGATTCAGGAGAGGTTGAAAACGGCGTAGAGTCGTCAAAAATCCTACACAGATGTTAGGAGAAGGCCATTAGAGTTCGAAGTAGATGATTGGGTATATCTAAAGGTTTCACCCATGAAGGGTGTTATGAGGTTTGGTAAAAAGGGGAAACTTAGTCCCCGGTATATCAGACCTTATAGAATATCCAAAATGATGGGCAATGTAGCTTATGAGTTGGAGCTACCACAAGAGCTAGCAGCAGTTCATCCGGTGTTTCACATCTCCATGTTGAAGAAGTGCATGGGCGATCCTTCGTTGATCATACCAACTAAAAATATTGAGATCAAGGATAGCTTATCTTATGAGGAGATTCCGGTTCAAATTTTAGATCGCCAAGTTCGCAAGTTGAGGACCAAAGAAGTAGCTTCAGTCAAAGTCCTTGGAAGAACCAATTTGTTGAGGAAGCTACTTGGGAAGCTGAAGAAGATATGAAAAGAGATATCCACATCTCTTTGAATCCGGAGGAATGCAGATCAAGGTACTAATTATCTTCTTAGTACTCTTTGAATTATGAATGAGCATGTTGATTGTTGCATTTACTTGTTGGGTGTTTGAACTAGATGTTACCACCCTTAGCTTAGTGAAATAAAGTTCATTCTAGGACGAATGTTCCCAAGGGGGAGATATTGTAAAATCTCGCACCTAGAAACGACTATAAAGAGTTTGAAATATGAAAATATTGATTTTTGGAATCTGGAAATTTTTGTCTAAGTTAAGAAAGTGAGTTTTGGCCATTTTCAAAAGACTATAACTACTAGATCAGGATGAATTAGGAGAATATATTGATATGGTTGGAAAGCCCTTGGAGAGATCTTTCCAACGCCGCCAAGTTTGCGCGATTTCGACATCATATGAGTGAGATATGCCTTTCGGAAGTTGGGTTGTTAGATTGAGGAAAGTCCCAATCCGGATTTAAGGAAGGGCAAAGTAGTCTTTTCTCTAATTTATTTCCTAATTCATTTTAGGGATTTATTTGAGGTAAAAACTTATTTTTGGTCAGATTAGTAAAATTAAATTCACGCTTAGGGCTTGGAGAAAAGAGAAAGGAAGAAAGAAAGGGAGAAAAACCAAGATTTTGCCAAAAACGTCAAGCGTTTGGAGTGGAATTCGTCGGGGGTGATCCCTATTAAGGTATATGAGATCACATAGTGTTGGGTTAGTTTACCCACACGCCAAACTTGTTTCAATTCAACAAATTTAGAGTTGTTTGAATGTTAAGAAAGTGAAGTTCTTGAAGAACATTGTTGAATTTTTGTTGGTTGATTGTTGAATGCCTAGTGTTGATTTGATTCGTGTTTCCAGGTTACTTTTCGAGTTAAATCTATTGGGTATTGAAGGTACTAATGATCCTAAGTGTTTGGGGAAAGAACGATGGAAGTTAGGAGGGTTTAGAGATGAAAAATGATGAAGAAAAATCGTCAAAAACCTGGGGAATGGGGTGGGGCGTCGCGCCAGCCAGCGCCCCCCAAAAGGGGCTCTAAAGTTCACCCCTTGGGGCGACACGCCAGCCAGCGCACCTCAGCTGGTCCTCTGAAGTTTGAGGGCTGGCGCCCCGCGCCTCTCAGAGCGCCAGGGACGCCAGTTCTCCCCATTCTTTCCCCACCTTCTCGTACTTGTTCCTAACTGATGTGCCTATATTTCCTAGTCGATTCCAACACTCTAAGGTACATCTAAACATCATGAAATAATTCATAAATATGAGATCATGAACCTTGAATCCATAATCCAATTCAAGGAAAGTTAAGATCAAAGTCAAAGAAGTTAAGAGTCAAGTCTAGAAGTTAAGAAGCAAGTCAAAGCAAAGTTT
>NW_006239610.1:150304-154869 GCF_000226075.1 Solanum tuberosum | reverse complement strand
TTGAGCTAGTTTTCAGAAAAGAGTAAATGCTTTCATAATTAAGCAAGAGGGGAAACTTTGATTTCCAAGGTAGCCTTTGAGCTAAGGTTTTGAGCACTAGTCTCAAATCACAGAAGAAATATGTTTTTAAAACATAAGAGCCAGTATATTTTGGGAGTAGTATTGAGCACCGAATTGGGGACGAGTATGAGTTTAGATAACTCACGTCACCATAGAACCATGTAGCCATCATGGGTAGAAAAGGGTCATACTTTTTAGATGAATCCTTTTCGCAATAGACTAGTGGATCCATTAGGCAGTTCAGGTTCTATACCTTTGGCTGGGTATAGGATATGCTAGCAGCGTGAGGTAGATCGTTGTATCATCACTATAGCTCTTATATGATGATTGTCGGTTAGAGAAACTCCCACAGAAGTTATTGTATTTTTATATACATCAGTTTATTGTATTTTACATACATTTCAGAGTTATGTTGTATCCTTGTACATACACAGAGTTGACATCATTTTTTAAACAACTTTTCTTTATATTGCACTTGTTTAAACTGCTTTATATTGAAATGAGTTCAGTTAAGTATTCATGAGTTGAGAAAAGCCAAGGTAAGTGTTTCTTTCAGATTCCCTTTCAAGCCTATGTTTGTTAGCATTCCAACTCGCATACTCGTACATACAATGTACTGATGCCAGTTGGCCTGCATCTTATTATAATGCAGACACAGGTAACTAGGATCGACATTCCATCGCACTGTTGATCCAGTGAGCAGTTCAGAGTCTGTCGGTGAGCCTCTTTGCTGTCCAGAGGACTCATTTTTATTGCTTTCTAGTTAGTTCATTAGGATGTTGTGGGGGTTGTCCCAACATCCATCTCAGTTGTTTTAGAGGCTTCATAGACAGTCAGATGTTAGTCCTTTGAGTCTTTTCATTATCTTTTCTTATTGTTAAGACTTGGGTTGCCACTTTTGGCCAAGTTGAATGTTTAATCTTTAAAACATTCTCAGTTATTTCTTTATACAGTTCAGTTAAGTTCATTGATCATTATAGATATGAATGTTGTCTTCCGCTGAGTTAAGTAAGTCAGGCCAAGGGTTCGCTTGGGGCCAGCAATGGTCTTCGAGTGCCAGTCCTGCCCAAGGTGTAGGCTCGGGGTATGACAGCCTACTTGTGCAAATTCAAAGTTTGAGGGCATAATTGTTCGCTGAAGCCAAGTTAAGGGTCACGCTTATGTATTATGCCTTCATGATTTTAACTATGAACTTATGAAGATATGAGTTTATGAAGAAAGTTATAGATTTGTGCATGATGATTTATGAAAGTTTATGCATGATTAATTTATGAAAATATGTTTTATGATCTAAATAATTTTACAACTACTTATCAAGAAAACATGCATTCATTCAAAAACATTTTCAAATTGTCATTTTGAAGAGTGTCAAAAGCTCACTCTAAGTGGTAAGTTAAGCACCAATTCCATTTAAGATCAAGATACTCACCAAAAATCAAGGTGATATCTCAAAGTCAAGACTCAAGTGATGACTCAAGGGAAGCTGCATAGATAGGAATTTGTACTTTTATTTTCCTTTTGACTAATAGTTTTCAATTTTTTTATGTAATTAAGGATAAGAGTCGCTATTTGGAGCCTCGATGGAACCTCACTTAACTTCCAACTCATCACCTCATCTCCTTGAACTACATGTGACCTGATTCCCTTATAACTTGGGATATGTAGGATGTCCAAAACCAAGACTCGATCACATTTTTTTTTCCAAATAAAAGTCCGGTCAAAACTTTTCGCTTTGTCTACTTCTTTGTCTGAAAACTCTTCGTGTTTCCGGTCAAAGAGGGGCAAACTGTAGATACGTAATTTTTGACCGAATATAAGGTTTTACACTATTTTTATTCCTTAAATAGTTTTTTATGTCTAAGCTATATTTTGGTTTTTGTCTTATTTTAGTAAGTTTATTTTAAAAGATTTGAAAATATTAAAAAATATATGTTTTCTTTTAATTTTAGCTAAATAATAAGCTAGTATTTCTTAATTATAATTTTAGATTAGCTATTCAATTATTATTTTATTTTTATAATTAGCTAATATTTTTATTATTATAATTTTTATATTATGTTATTAAAATATAATAATAACCTTAACCCCACTACTCTTCACATTTCCCACAACCCTCACCTAGTGCTGGCAGGGGAACCGGGTCGGCTCGCGACCGGTTCGAGAATCGGCTCGTCGGACCCGGTCCCGTAACTTCTCGTGGGTTGGGAGGGATGCGGGATAGGGGACGGTTCACCCTTTGGTCCTGGTCGAACCGGCCGGTCTGAACTGGTCAGTTTCGCAGGATCCCCTCAATTTTAATTTCTTTTTAAAAATTATATCCCTTGGGGACCGTTGGGGCAACGGCTAGTGGGGGCCCCAATGGATTTATTCACCTTTTTCACTTCCCCAACACCCCCTACCACCCCCCTACTTTTAATACTTTAATTTAAACCCTCAAGTTATCATAAATACACTTTAACCCATTTTTAATATTATAAATACCCCTCTATCCCTTATTATTTCTTACAAAATCATCTATTCTCTCATCTATTTTCTATATCCTCTCAATCTTAAGTCTCAATTTTTTATTCCTTTTAAGTCTCATATTATATCATAAATCATAATACATATATTTCAATTCTAAATTTTCATATTATATCATAATATATATAATTCTCATATTTTTCTATCAAGTATTGGAGTTCCAAATTACAAGTTACAACAAACTACAAGCTTCAAAAATCGGTTATAACATCTGCTATTAACGCAGACGTTTGGTACATTCGTTTCATAATATTTATATTTTATTTTTCGTCATTAATTTTTGTGTTATTATTATTTTTATATTACACTTTACATATAATTAAATATGAGTTCTAGCAAAAAAGATACCGATAAAGGAAAAGAGAAAGAACCAAGTGACATTAGTAAATTATTTAATTTTAATAAAAAAAGTAGTAAGGAAAAAAATAAGAGTAAATGTGGTGGTACTTCTTCTAAATCAATGTCTAGAGTTAGATTTAATACAAATGATTCTACTTATGTTGATGATACTTCTTATGATATTGATTCAAATGTTCAACTCGATCATGAATTTTACAACAAATTTATGGTGATATTAATGCTTATCATGATGAAAATTCAAGTGAAGAAGTAGAAGTTGGTTCGGGAGAAGAAGAATTAGAAGATACACCTACTAGTCCAGTGACAGAAGTTCCAAATGAAACTACAAATTTAACGGAGCAAAATTATGGACACTCACCTCTTATACCTCCTACAAGGGAGAAGGTGAAGTATCAACGCCCTAAAACTTCTGTTGTGTGGCAATTTATGACTTTAGATAAGGAAAACTCTATTGCTATTTGTAATAAGTGTAAGCAACCTTTTAAACATAAACATGGTGGAGGTCAAGGTGGGACGGGGGGCTTAAATAGACATTTGTTATCTTGTGTGCCGATTCAATATAAAGAAGCTAAATCATCAGCCGATAGAAAAAAAGAAATTCCAATTAATGATTTTGATATTAATGTTAATGAATCGGTAGGGGCATCTAACATGGTTCAAGGAACATTAAATCCTTCTAACCCCGGTGGTCCACTAACACAACGTAAATAATATTTGTGCTATTTCAATTCAATTTTCTAAAAACAAAAAAATTGAAAAATTTAGAGTTGCAATTGAAGGTATGATTGAAAAATTTTAAAAATATTTTTTTCCTATTCCTCAATTTTTTTTTAACTGCTACTTTACTTCTTTACTTCATGCTGAAATTAAATTACGAGGTGTGCAGGGACTTGTTGACACTTTTTATGATACTTTAGAAATTTTACCGGAAAAAAATCCAACTTGTGAAATGTGTAAGTCTAGCATAAAAGTAGAAGCAAAAGTTTTGTATGAAAAATATAGAACTACAGGAAATACTCAAGGAAAAGTTGGTCAAATTTCTAATCCTCAAAGTAAAGCTCGAATTTCAAGTTATATGCGAGGTTTTCTTTGTCTTAATTCTACTAACCGTGATGATTTTGAAGAATATCTTAATCAATCTTTAGAAACAGTGGAAGACGGAGATGGCAATGAAGATTTATTAGCATGGTGGAGGAGGCGGAGCGTTGCATTTCCAATTTTGAGCAAAATGGTTCGTGATGTTCTAGCTATTCAAGCTTCATCAGTTGCATCGGAGGCTGCTTTTAGTGCGGCAAGGTTTCAACTTGGCGATCATAGACATTCATTGGTGGAAGAAAGTTTGGAAACATCAATTTTATTTAGAGACTGGGTCAACGCCGAGAGGAAGAATTATAATTTGCCAAGGTTAAGTTCCAAACAAGAAGCTTGGATTAATGCGGTAATTGGATCTAGTGATGATGAATTAGAGTCACAAGAGTTTCTAGCAAGTTTGCCAACACCGGAGGATGTTACCGTCGATATGATGCGACAATTAGAATTGAATTTTAAAGGAGAATACACTTCTAAAAAAACAGTGAATACCGATCTCAAATGGAGGTCGGTAATTTCCGACCTCCGCAGGT
>NW_006239610.1:149883-150204 GCF_000226075.1 Solanum tuberosum | reverse complement strand
AGAACCCTTCCTAGAAGGTTGCTGCGTAAATTAGTTATTCATCTAATATTTGTAACAAATATTAGTTTAAATATGAGAATTTATTGAAACAGAACCCATCCTAGAAGGTGGTTGCGTAGATTAGTTACTCCACTAATATTTGTAAATTGTAACTTCTAAGTTCTAAGTTGCAATTAGATTTTATTGAATAAATTTGAAGACTTTATTCAAGTCTTTTTTATATAACTATTCTCTTGCATTTTAATTTTAATTTTAAAATACTTAATTTAAAATTTGACATTTGAAATTTCAAGTTAAATTCTTTTAAAATACAAATTTGAA
>NW_006239610.1:145559-149844 GCF_000226075.1 Solanum tuberosum | reverse complement strand
AAATTTGAAACTTGAAACTTGAAATTTGAAATTTGAAAACTTAAGCATTTTTTATTAGCTAAAAATGCTATTCAATAACATATAATTTCAATACAAATAAATAAACATATAAAAAATAAAAATCCCACGTCCCGTCCCATCCCGTCCCGCCAAACCCCATCCCATCTCGTATATATAGTGGGACGGGATGGGACGAATTTTTATCCCCCCAATCCCGGTCCCCCCAAAATCCCGGCCAAGATGTCCCCTGTCCCATCCCGTCCCCCTTCGTCCCGTCCCCCAATCCCCGTCCCCATCCCCTTGCCAGCCCTGGCCTCACCCCAGTAACCCCTTAATTTCCCACCCCACTACAACGTGACAACAACACTCCCCCACTCACAACCTATATACATACTACTACTACACACTATATTAATACACACACATGCACAACACCAAAAAGAAAAAAAATAAAAAAACAAGCAACACAAAAAATACAAAAGTACAGCTGAAAAAAAAAAAGAGACTCACGCACGCTTCTGCACGAAGACAAAGAAAAAAACATATTCACACTTTATTTTACTTTTTTTTTTCTTCAAAAATTCACCAACACATTCACATCTTTTTTTTCCTTTTTCATTACTATTTTCATATAAACACAATACTTATACCATCACATACAACTTACAAAAGATTTGTAGGTGTTTTAATCGAGCTTCGATTATGATTTTGCGGTATTCAACTTTACTTTATCTCTTTAATTTATTTTGGGAATTTGATGTGATTTTATGATAAGTTTCCTTATAGTCTTGTTTCATTTATAATTTGATTGAAATGAATATTGACATCTTAAGTTTATTTTGAGAGACTAAATAAACTACTCACATGATTAGTTATATTTATGTTAGTTCTTAGTGCATATCTCTAGGAGATGAACAAAATCCTATTGCTATGTAAGAATTTTATTTTTTGTTGTTATTCAATTTTGTTATGCCTAAGCCACTATTTTTTATGTCATTGTTGTGGTTTAATGTTGATGCCAATTGTCTATTTTAATTTATGTATTTTTAGGATAAATGAGTCATTACCCAATAAACAAACAAATTGGTTTTGTTATTGAACTTGAATTTACTCTATTTAGGTTTGGTTGAATAATTTGATATGTAGATTAATTTAATTAAAAATATCATCAATTAATATATATAATAATGGAATGAAAATATTAGTTGTCTAAAATTCACAAAAATAAGAGTAAGCGCTTTTAATACTAGATGAGTTTTAGGCATGTTAATATTTGTTTCAATTAAGAATGTGGTTACACATCTTTTTTGAGACATTAAAAAATAAACTCAAGAATGTGGTGATGCACCTTGTCCAATAATATAGTTAACTTTCATTAATTTAAAGTAGAGACTTATAAATAAAATTATTAGGTGCAACATAAGAAGACAATTATGTCTCTAAATGTCAAAACCAAGAATGCGGTTACGCATCTAGGTTAAGACCAGACAAAAAAATGTTCAACCATAAAAAATGCAAACAAATAATGACATGTAATAATGTATCCAAAACAATAATTTAAGATAAGTATAAGTCAATAAAAGCGACCGTGTTAGAACCACGAGATTCGAAGGATGCCTAATACCTTCCCCTTGGTCAACAAATTCCTTACCCGAATTTCTAGTTCGCAGGCTAAATAAAAAGTTATTTCCTTTTGATTAGGGATTTTAAAAAAAGGTGACTTGGAACACCATAACTCAATTCCAAGTGGCGACTCTAAATTAGGTGTAATTTGTTTTGATACACTATATCCAAGTGGATTCACATGTATTTGAGATATATAACAAATATCACTCGCCTCCCTCCCATGCTTGTCACTCTCTTATGTATCTTGTATCCCAGATACATATATCTAGTGTGAAAAGGTGTACGAAATCGAACTGAATACCGAACCAAACCGCAAATCGAGTCACACCGGAAAAAAACCCGACTAATGATTTAATTTGATTTGATTTGGTATTGAAAAAAAAACCTGACTATACTTGGGTTGGTTTAATTTTAACTAAAAAAGTCAACCTGAGACCAAACCAACCCGACATTATATATATATATATAATTTTTAAATTTTATTTTATACATAAAAGTATTTACTTTGATATAATTTTTGGATACTTCTTATAATTTTTCATTATTTTTATCTTTTGACATATTATTTTAAGTTTTTGAGACTTGAAATTTTGAATGCTTCCATAAAATTTAGAGATAGTTATTAGTAACTCTAGTAAAGCTCAATTCAAAATCAAATCAATACTAATGCTAACAAAAATAATTAATTCAACACTGACAATGACAATAATGTTGAATATTTGTTTTTTAGTTTTACATTGGTTTAGACATTTAAAATACATAACCTAATTTTAATTTTTTTTAAATATTTAATTACGTAATTAATACTTATTAGACTTATTTTAGAATGATTTAGTACTTTTAAATTATGATCATTTTCATTATAACTTATTAATTTGTAATATTTATTTTATGCACTTTCATTTTTATTTTTTTTGTTGAATCTTTTAGTATCATCACTCATCTCATATTTTGTGTTATTTTCTTAAGAAATACCTTATATAGTTGTATTTTTGTAGAACTAAAGAAATATTTGGAGCACAAGTTAATTACATGTTTGTATGGATACTTTATCGGAATAAACCGAAAATCCAAAAAAAAATAATATGAAAACCCCAAGGTTGAAAAACCCGAGTTTTATTAGTTTGATTTGGTTTATAAATTTAAAAATCTGACACAAATTGTTTGGTTTGGTATTTGAAAAATCCGAACCAACCCGGCCATGTACACCGTACTAGTGTGTATCTAGTGTGATTCACATGTATCTGGGATACATGATTATCTCGCTGCCTCTCTTCCTATTTTAGTGTATCTGGTAACAAAAATACATGTAACTAGGTGCATCTTTCTCTATATATGATAGATAATTTTTAATTAGTGATACGATACGTAATTATTTGAAAGTATAGGTAAAATTATTATAGGCAAAAGGCATAAATTGCCCCCTAAACGTATACCCAAAAGTCATTTACACACTTTAACTAATGGGGTGACCTATTACACACCTTAAGTACATAAAAGTATATTTATTTCCCCCTTCCGTCACCTAACCCAGGACATTATGCCTAGAGTGAAAGCCACTCGCCTCCTAGTTAAGCCATGTAATAAAAGACCCCAATCCGATTCATTTGACCCAAACCCGTTTCTTTTGACCCAAACCCGTTTCTTTTCACCCAAACCCGATTCTTTTCACCCAAATCCATTTTATTTTACCCTAGTCCATTTATTTCACCCACCCGTTTCCTTTCTCTAAGAACACCAAAACCTAATCGAAAAAATTCATCTGTAAATCCTAATTTTAGCTAAAGATTTCTTCGATTTTGTGGTATTTTTGAAGCATCCTTGTAGTTATATTTGAAGAACATTGTCGATCGAGGCGTTCATCGTTTGGTGGAAGCAAATCAGTGGTTACTAGGGTTTGGTGGGTACAATCGAGGCGTTCATCGTTCATAATTTGTTGTCGTCTCCATATTTGAAAGGTCAGTCAAACATTTCTAGGGTTACTTCATAGTTCATACTTTTTAGCTTAGGGTTATTTCGTCTTTATTTTTTTTTCAAGTTTATTGTATGTCGTCTTTCATTCACATGATTCCCTGTTGTTGTTGTATGAATTTTGTTGTTGTATATGTTTTGTCGTTGTTGTTGAGGGTTAACTGATAACATTATTTTCAGGTTAAAATGTCTTTTGAATTGATTACTTTGAGATTTTACCACGGTGGTGTTATTAAGATTGGAAAAAAGGAATACAAGGGGAAACCATATCATGGTGGAGGAGTTTATGAGTTTTTAGATGTTGATATAGATAGGTTATCTTATTTTGAATTGAGGGATTGTCTGAAAGAGTTGGGGTATGAACCTGGACAATGTGTGTTGTATGTAAAACTTCCTAGAAGTACTGCTATGTTAGAAATCAAATCTGACTATGATACTACTTTAATTGCCGAGTGTTTGAGTCATGGAGATATTTTGGACTGTTTTGTGTGTCACTTTGTTGCTGATCCTGTTTTGGTCCCACCTTTATTGGAATATGGGGAAAGTGGAGTAGGTGAGGGAGCATCTCAAAACAGTGGGCCTAATGCATCTTTTAATGCTGAATTAGAACCAACATATGAGGCCCAAGAAAATGCCACACATGAGGCCCAAGAAAATGCCTCAAACCTTGCCTCAAACCCTGCCCCTG
>NW_006239610.1:143926-144271 GCF_000226075.1 Solanum tuberosum | reverse complement strand
GCTTGGTTTGTCAAACTTCTAAAGGAAGATCTTCAGTTGGGAGATGGTACAGACCTCACAATCATATCAGATATGCAAAAGGTTAGAATATTTATGATTTTTTTGATTTATTTCATGTCTTGAATGCCATTTATTTATAAATGTCTTAGTTTCTTAGTTTTATGTCTTGAATTTTCTTATAGGGTCTTGAAATTGCCATAACTGATCATTTGCCAAATGTTGAGCATAAAATGTGTGCTAGACACATCCTTGCTAACTAGTCAAAGAGATGGAGAGGTCTTGAGAAAAAGAAATGTTTCTGGAGGTGTGCAAGGTCTACTTTTGAGGCTGAGTTAAAAGATAACA